>NC_091951.1:258222962-258345462 GCF_031021105.1 Erythrolamprus reginae | reverse complement strand
TCAAGGTTCAAGCAAATATATAAGACAGGGTCTTATTTTCTAGGAATCACTGTATACTTGTGTACCAGGAACTACATTTCAACCCACAGCAGCACTTGTGGTTTTTGACAGAGCCACAACTATGAAGTGAACAGGTAACCCTTGATTTATGATTTCAACTGGGACCAGAATGTCTATTGCTAAAAGATGAGGCTGTTAAGTGAGACACATCCAATTTTATATTCTTTTTCTTGCCATGGTTATCAAGTGAATGAGTTATGTGAATCATGTGGTTGTTAAATGAATCTGGCTTCCCTCATTAGCTGAAAAGATCACAAATGGTGGACACAAAACCCTGGGATGGTGCAACCATTGTAAATGTATCCTATTTGCCAAGTGCCCAAATTTTGGTCAAGTAGCCATGGGGTTGCTGTGATGATCATAAGTGCGATGATCAGTCATAAGTCACTTCTTTTCAATATTTTTGTAACTTTGAACAGTTGCTAGATAGTGATGGGCGAACCCAAAGGTGTTCGGGTTCGGCAAGTTCGGACAAACTTTACGCAAAATTCAGCTGAACCCGAACCGAACCCGAACTCGAACCCGAACAGGAAATCCCTCCCACGAAGAGATTCCGGGGGCGGAGCTTTGGCATCACTGGCAGGTTGCTAAGGACACCAAGGAATCCAGGAAGTGACGCCAAGGAATCCAGGAAGTGATCACCTTGGCATCCATAGCAACCTGCCGGTGACGTCAAAGCTCCAAATGCCAAACACGACCCCAAATTTTGCCCGAAGTTTGAAAAAATTTTGTGTACGTGTTCGGCATACCGAACACCACAAAATTCGGTACGCATCTGAATTGTGCGGGTTCGGTTCGCCCATCACTATTGCTAAACAAATGTCGATCTACCGGTAGTTTTGGTCAGCTATCTTAGTTCTATATTCATAAAGGACATTTGTGTTTGCCCCTGTGTGTTTTCACTGGTTCACTTCACCACAAGACAACTTTATTAAGGAACAGGGCATGGTTTGCTAACAATTGAAGACAAGAAAGAAAGTCTCTACTTTTCAAGTGCTCTGATAAGTAACTGGAAATAATATCAAATTCGAAACCTGAACACTAAGTCTGGACAGACTGGAGAGTCTGATATTGTAAAGTCAGCACAGTCAGAAGTCCAGGAACTCAAAGGCAGAGAGGTTTTCCTTTTATCTTCGAGCAATCAAAATAGCTCTGAACAAAATTGAGCTTTCCTATTGACTGTCTATGGGGCCCAGGTTATGGTATAATGAGAGCACTCACTGCTGTTCATCAAAGTCGACACTGTTTTTTGATCAACCTATGACATGATTGCAGGATCATTTCTTTTCTGTGCCATCAGTCATCGTACAGAGATTTAAATTTCACAGATGAGTTCAATAACTTGGAGCAGGCTTTACTGCTTATGGCATGTACCATATTTTTCGGAGCATAAGACAAACCTTTTTCTCCCTAAAAGAGGGTGGAAATGTTGGTGCATCTTATACACTGAATGCAATCATTGTTGCTGCCCCGAAGCCCCACCCAACCCCCCGCCTGCAGAGAGCTCTTGGATGTTGAGGGGCGGCAAAAATGCCCCTGTTTTTGCAAAACAATTGGTCATTTTTTTATAAAAATGGGGACATCTTTGCCATCTCCCAGCACCCAGGAGCTACCTGCAGGCTTCTCAGACCCTTTCCACATGCAATTTTTTTAGGGGGGGTGGCCTGGAAAAAATGGTCTGTTTTTCACAAAAAACAGGGCTATTTTTGCTTTCTAATTACCAATCTAGCATGACTGGAGGAGGAATTCTGGGAGTTGAAATCACTAGTCTTAAAGCTGTCAAGTTTGAAGACCCTTAGGTTAGGGGTGTAAGGTTCTTTCCTGAGTCAGCATGACTGGGGGAAGAATTAAAGCTATCGAGTTTGAAGTTTGCAAAAAGTGTACAGCGTTGTAAAAAGTTTACATGTTTCTAAAAATTATTCTGCTACACTGGTAGTTTATTAAATAATATATTACTACACCATTTGGTTCAGAATACTTTTTTCCTTGTTTCCCACCTCTAAAATCTAGCTGAATGTGAATGGTGTCCAGAGCATTGAACATAGAATAATAAGGTTGAAAGGGACATTGGAGGTCTTCTAGTCCAACCATCTGTTCAAGAAGGAGACCCTATATCATGCTGGACAAATGATTGTCCAATCTTTTTTTTTTTTTTTTTTGAAAAATGCTAGTGAACTCACAAATTTTGGAGTCAAGCTGTTCCATTGTTCTAAAGGCTTTTTTTTAAAGGCAACTGGATTTTGTTTTGCCTTGGAGACATTTTACTTCTCTTCCAAGAAGTTTCTACAATTCTGACTGACAGGTGGAGAATAGAAGGATTCAGCGGTGGGCTACGAGCCAGAATGCTAAATTGTGCTCGCTGCCGCAGCTCGTAAGTTCTTGCAGGACCAGCACAATTTTGCTGCTGCACCTGTGGAGGACGCAAAATCTCACACGGAATCACAGGTGCACCCGTGTTTTGTTGAGGTTTTTTTGCTTCCACGCATGCTGAAACATAGGCACACCTGCAGATTTTGCTTCCTCCACAACTTATGAGCCGCAGTGGTGAGTGCAATTTAGCGTTCCAGCTTGTGGCCCACCGCTGGAAGGATTGCAATTATCTGGTCATTAGCACTCCCTCTCTGAGAGTCGTTGAGGCCGCTTGGAGGCTTATAATAATAATAATAATAATAATAATAATAATAATAATAATAATAATTTATTGGATTTGTATGCCGCCTCTCTCCGTAGACTCGGGGCGGATAACAACAATGATAAAAACAACATGTAACAATCCAATAATAAAAACAACTAAAAACCCTTATTGTAAAAACAAACATACACACAAACATACCATGCATAACTTGTAATGGCCTAGGGGGAAGGAATATCTCAACTCCCCCATGCCTGGCAGTATAAATGAGTCTTGAGTAGTTTACGAAAGACAGGGAGGGTGGGGGCAGTTCTAATCTCTGGGGGAAGTTGGTTCCAGAGGTCTGGGGCCATCACAGAGAAGGCTCTTCCCCTGGGGCCCGCCAAACAACATTGTTTAGTCGACGGGACCTGGAGAAGGCCAACTCTGTGGGACCTTATCAGTCGCTGGGATTCATGCGGTAGCAGGCAGTTCCGGAGGTAATCTGGTCCAATGCCATGTAGGGCTTTAAAGGTCATGACCAACACTTTGAATTGTGATCGGAAACTGATCAGCAGCCAATGCAAGCCATGGAGTGTTGAAGAAACGTGGGCGAATCTCGGAAGCCCCACGATGGCTCTCGCGGCTGCATTCTGCACGATCTGAAGTTTCCGAACACTTTTCAAAGGTAGCCCCATGTAGAGAGCATTGCAGTAATCGAACCTCGAGGTGATGAGGGCATGAGTGACCGTGAGAAATGACTCCCTGTCCAGGGTCAGGGTCATCTGAATAGTGCAAATGGTTTTGGAATCTTTTTGAAACTACTGAAAGGACCCAGGAAAAACAAAGGAAAACAAAAGAAACAATAATTCTAATTGCCCCTTGAAAAAGCACCTTTGGGACAAACATGTCACGTCTTAGAATTTTCATAGGCATTTATGTGTTCCTTTGGTTAATTGTTCTCACTAACAGGAAATTTCTCCTTAGTTCTAAACTGGCTCTCTCTTTATTGATCTTTCACCCATTATACTTGTTCTGCCTCCTCTTGTAGCTTCCAAGCTATTCATGTAAAGTTTCATTTTCAGAACACTTTGGATCTGGAAGACTACTACACAGCGGAAGCATCAGCAGAGTCAATTCAGGAGGAAAATGATCATTGCCTTCCAGATCTACCAATCCAAGGCCAGATTCCATTCTGTCAAAACATTCTTCTTCCTCATTGGACTGTGTTAATGAAATATAGAAAGAGGTTGTATTGCACAGTACCTTTTTGGTCTGTAGACATGAAAAACCTGTAGCTCTTGTGAGGAATTTTTGTCAGCGATCTTTAACAACCCCATCACCCTTATGTGGCTCCCTGAGTGTTGCTTCAATTCATTCCACTATGGCACAGCAGTCACCTGTTTGAAGGGACTGTGTGAAATTCTCCTCCAGATTCTCCCATCCTCCTCAATAAAACATCACTTGCAGGAGTATAAATAAATCTACATTCATTTCCTTAAAAAAACATATACAGCCAAACAGACGAACAACAAAAAAAGGAATCCAACAAAAACTCAAGCTGACACTAAAGATAACTGCCCAGCACGGAGGTCATCATCTAATTAGTTTTGCTACATTGCCACAATAATTTTGCCTGACAGGACACTGAATTGAGACTCAGAAAGCAATCAGCAACTAACAAGCATGATGGGCATTAGTTACAGCTAGTGACAGAGTAATTAGCAACTGACTGTGCCACTTTACATGAAAGACCCACAATTTCCTATAGCTGAAAAACCACTGGTTAGAATGCTCATGCTTGCAATAACATAAGAATCTTTGGTTCTCCCCACTCCCGATGCAGAAATTTCAAATTCCACTCTTTGCATGTCACCCCAGGTCTTTGAAAGACTTACATGAGCACACTAATCAGAATACAAGGGAGATGGGAGATGGCACAGTCAAGAGAACTCCACTAGCTTTATTTATATACAAGCTAAAAACAGATAGAGTCACTTCCTGGCTCAAATGTGCCTCAGGGCAGCTTACAGCATTCAAATAATTTAAAATACACATACACGAACTGCCTGAAAAAGTAATCTGGAATGCAATAGAACTAGAGTTCATGGCATGAAAAGCAAAGCAGGGAACACAAAAACAGTCCTAAACTTTTCAGATATCACCAAAGCCAGACTAGTATAAACTTCAGCCAATAATTGCTGAGTAGCTCCTGGAATTTCAGCTTGAGTAAAAATACTCACAGACTAAATGTCTAAATAATATTTGGGTATTCATAATCCACAAAGATTCTTCAGGTGGGTTTCCAAGTGGGCCAGGTACAGTTGGAGAATATACTGAATGGAACATAGTTCAGCTCACCCCAACATCAAGTACAGTGGTACCTCTACTTACGAATTTAATTTGTTCCGTGACCAGGTTCTTAAATAGAAAAGTTTATAAGCAGAAGCAATTTTTAAGTAGAAAAGTTTATAAGAAAAAGCAAATAATGTGTGCGATTGGGGAAACCACGGGGAGGGTGGGTGCCAGGAGATTCCTAGAGAGGCCCCATGGAGGCTTCTATCCACCTTTTCTGGCCCTGTTTCCTCCCATGAGATTCCTAGAGAGGCCCCACAGCAGCTTCTCCCTGCCTTTTCTGGCCCTGTTTCCTCCCAGGATATTTCCTAGAGAAGTCCCATGGAGGCTTCTCCCTGCCTTTTCCGGTTACAGTTTCGGAGGCTCGGGTTTGTACGTGAAATAGTTCTTGAGAAGAGGCAAAAAAATCTTGAACACCCAATTCTTATCTAGAAAAGTTCATAAGTAGAGGCAATCTTTGGTAGAGGTACCACTGTAGTTTGGTTGACAGCATCATGGAATGAGTTCACTGCATTGATAGCAATAACATTTAAACTTATATAACCCTTCACAGCATTTTACAACCCTCTCTAAGTAGTTTACAGAGTCAGCATATTGCCCCCAACAATCTGGTTCCTCATTTTACCGACCTCAGAAGGATGGAAGGCTGAGTCAACCTGGCAGAAATAGCCAGCATACTGCAATCTAACCACTGCACCACCATGGCCCTTGATGTTGTATGATGCCCTTTGAAGACATTTTATAAATGTCTACAAGAAAACCACCAAGCTCACAGAGCACCAAGGTTCTCATAGTTCAACCCTGAGCTACAAATATGCCCTTCTGTTTAAATGCTGGTGTGTTTTAATGATCAAAGTGTTGAATTAGGATCGTGGAGAACCTGGTTTAGATTCACTCTCAGACATGAAAGTTGACTCAGTGACTTTGACTTAGCTGCTGTCACACCATGTATCTGATCTCCCAGATTTCTTGCAATGGGGAAAACTGGAGGAATTCTTGAAAGACAATGTTTATAAACATAAGTCACAGCCACACACATACTATCCAAAGCTGGGTTCCTACCGGTTCTTTAGAACCATTCATAAACCAGTGATGACATCACAGAGCCAGTTCTGTCAGTGCTGGTCCATGGGTGACACCATCTTGGCTGTTGCTTCTGCTCCTGCGCATAAGCTGATTTTTGCTTATGAGCATAAGCTTGGTTTTCGGCACTGTGTTACCATGTGGCATGCAATATGTGCATGCCCATGCAGCACAGGAGGAAGAGAAAAGCCGACCTATAAAGCCCTTCATGGCACCGGACCAGATTACCTCAGGGAACACCTTCTGCCGCACAAATCCCAGCGGCCAGTTAGGTCCCACAGAGTGGGTCTTCTCCGGGTCCCGTCAACTAAACAATGCCACTTGGCGGGACCCAGGGGAAGAGCCTTCTCTGTGGCGGCCCTGGCCCTCTGGAACCAATTCCCCCCAGAGATTAGAATTGCCCCCCACCCTCCTTGCCTTTTGTAAGCTACTTAAAACCCACCTCTGCCGCCAGGCATGGGGGAATTAAGACTTTTTCTCCCCCTAGGCCATTACAACTGTATATATGGTATGCTTGTATGTATGTTTGGTTTTTATATATTAAGGGGTTTTAATTTGCTTTTAGTATTGGATTTTATTGTATATTGTTTATGATTGTTGTTAGCCGCCCCGAGTTTTTGGAGAGGGGTGGCATATAAATCTAATAAAACTAAACCAAACTAAATTAAACTAGAACCCACCCCTGATAGTATCTGGGAAATATTTTGCAATGGGGTTTCAATAATGGAAGATGCATGAAAAATACACATTTATTTTTGAACAAGACTATAGAGATCTCTTCCAACTTTATACTTTAGCATTCTTCTTTGCTGCTAAGAAGTAACCTTACTTTGATTCACTCACCTGGGATTTCATAACTGCCTGACTGTATAGCACATTGGTATTATGGGACACTACCTTTGCACTGGCAAAGTTTGCACATTGATTCCTCTGTGTCCATCTCTTTCTCTCAGGAGAAGCAAAAAAATTGCAACATTACAGCACAGCCTGCAGACATACATTTTGTTTGGTACTTTTGCCATGGTAAATACTTTGTATTGCATTACACTTAACAGCTGTTCTATCATTGATTAAAATTAGGGAAAATAAATTACAGTGTGCTACATTTCAAAAATCCTAAATGCTATAATGGGATTAATTTGTTTCATACATTCAGCCTTAATTGGGTGTTTGAAGGTATAATTTCACTTTATATTTTGCATTTCCTGCTGATACTAATTTTCTGTTTGAATTGCAGTGCAACCAAGTTTCTCAAGTACTAATACTATTGAGCTAAGAGCTCTGATACCATCATTTACATACATATGACCCTTATGGCAGGTGTCCTGTAGTGATTGTATTAGTTACTGGTTCCAGTTGTTAATTTTATTGTGCAGAAAAGTCCCATCTACAACTTACTGGAGGTTTATGCTGCTATTTCTGAAACATGTCAAAATATCTTCAATTATGTTCAAGGAAATGTCAAGTATTACAGTGTATAGCTTTTTTTTAAAAAAAAATCCATCACAAATAGTCCAATAAAAATATTTTGGGCCTGACAGTGTGCAAATGCTATATTCTTTTAAAATTTAAAACATATCATTTTGCATTAAATTCCTTCCTTCCTTCCTTCCTTCCTTCCTTCCTTCCTTCCTTCCTTCCTTCCTTCCTTCCTTCCTTCCTTCCTTCCTTCCTTCCTTTGCCCAGCCCATTTTTGCTAAAAAATGGGTGAAAAATGGCCCATTTTTTGCAAAAGCGGGCATGTTTTTACCTTTTAAGTACCCCACCTAGCATGAACTGGACGAGGAATTCTGGGAGTTGAAATCCACTAGTCTTAAAAGCTGTCAAGGTTAAGACTTGTGGACTTCAACTCCTATTCCTAAGCTAGCATGACTGGAGGAGGAATTCTGGAAGTTGAAATCCACTAGTTTTAAAGCTGTCATTAAATTCCTTCCTTCACCCTCCCTCCCTTCAAATTATTTTAGGGAAGGAGTTAGTTTATTTTTGGAAGGAAGTATTCTTTGTTTGAAAGAAAGTTTATTATACACAGCTCATTCACTTTGCTTATATTTGAGCCTCAGTGACCCCTTTGTATTCCTTCTAATAATTAGGAAATAATTTCACTGTTTTGTTTTGTTTTTTCAGGAGAAATTACAGTATAGTTTTTCAAGTTTGAGGCTCCCTAATGAAATAATTGATTGGAATTATTGAAATAACATCTGCTATTTTAGTTATTTTTTTCACCTAAAGTTTGCTTTCCTTGTTTCATGCCTCATGCAAAGTCATCTGTTGGATGTATCATCAATTAACCCTCTCCTTTACTGGGCTGTACTAAGGGTTTATTTTAATAACTACACAAAAACTTACAAAAATGCATCCAGGCATATAAAGACATAATTGAGAACCACAATTTTAATGTTCTCTGGGAGGCTTTTAGTATTTTATATTTCTTTTTTAAAGATGAATTTGTTATTATTCATTGTATCAATAAGTCACCCAGAACTGTTAAATGATTAGCTTTTAACTTATATGCATAGTTAATATATTTAATAGCAATCTCCACACCACATTTATTTTTATGTAAAACATGCATAAGCCAATTTTCCAAGTAAAAAGTAAATTATTGACTGGACCTGCATCTCTGAAAGTAAACTATTGATTGGACTTACAACTCCAGACTCTATAGCACACGAAGAGGGCTTAGATATAGATGTGCAGCAATCTTTAGGAGTCCCATCTGTGTTTTAAGATGAGCCATGCATAAAGTTGGCGATTTTATGTCAAAGTATGTTTGCTCTAAGAGACCAATTTTTGAACCAAGGAATAAACTAATTGGCTATATGAAAGCTCTTATTTTTCAGATGACATCGAGCAGGAGCAGAATTTGATTCTAACTAGGACTTATTTCAGAATTTTCAGTCTAAGCTGCTAAATTATTGTTATGAATCCTATAGTGGCCCACACGTTACTGATGGGACTATGCATAGTGGAATTCATGAAGGTTAAATTTAATAAAAATTCTTCTTTGATTCTTCCATTATGGATAAATTCAAACCAGACAGACTATAGAATATTTGAGATGTTTATTAAACACTTGCATGTGCCTGGACTATTGTCCAAATAATAGAATCCCTTAATACCGTATTAATTGTTTGATTGTGTGCCATAAACACTCTTAGCAACTAGTTAGATAGATTTTCTCCATGACTATCTACCCCTAATCTGGTCTTTTCCAAAGGTAAAACCATCATCACTAGCTCTCTCCATCTTACTCTAACTTTCTTTCCTTCTAAACCTTTCTCCTCATTAGGCCCCTCTCTAGGGACTGTCTTCAAATAATAAGTCAAAACCTGCAAGTTATGTATCTGTATGCTATGAGATTGTGTTATGTTGTACTGTTTTATTAACTAACACTCATCAACACGGCATGCAAAATCCAATCAAAAATGGTTCTGACATTTTTATATTTTGTAAATTGTACGCATTTGCACAGTTTATCCAATTCTGCATAGTGTGTGTGTTTTTCTGTCTACTGGTTTCATTCATGATTAAAATACAACAGCATAAACAAATTGTTCAGGATTGTTAAAATGGGGAAACGTTCAACCAATTTTTTTTCTCAATTCAAATATGGCAAAAAGTATTTGTGCCCCTCATACATGCAAATCAAAAGCCAACGGTTTTATACAGAGTAATCTAAACTGAAACAAAACACAACCAATTGTATATTCCATGTCATAAAATATATTTCAAAGCTACAAATGTTTTTTCAGATCTTTAAGAATTTGCTCAGTGCTGATGTTAAAAAATTATTGATTCCACTCTAACCCTTTCTGAAATCAGTTATAGAAATGTGAAAAAGATCTTCCCATATATATTAACAATAAAACATCTCTATTGTAAGGAGATAACTGTAGACAATGAAGGACAAAAGAGAACCAGATTAAAATGAGAGAGAAATTTCTGTCTTGTTCAAAACCAAGAATATGTGGCAATTCTTCCAAGCTGAGTTGTTTCACACCTATAGACAGAATCTTGCCAGATTGTGCACACTGTTTTCTTCATCTAGGTTGTACATTGTGAACTATTAGGGAAGGACTGTCTTCTCTCTCTTTCTCTTACATATCATATCTGGGCTGAGTTACCTCTTATTCCTCTGGAAATCACCCTCTTTCTTCTGGGAACTCACTTCTCACTACATTCCATCACATTTTGGCAATAATTTTTTCTTCCCTTGGGATAGAGAAAGCAAAGCTTTCAAGCTAACAATCCTATCTGATTTAATTTACTATAAATATATTTCTTTTTGTCTTCTCAGTACAATGTTGGAAGCTATTAAAAGGCAGTTTATTAAATGTGAATAATTAATTCAAAATACAATTAAGTCAGCCGAAGCAAAATTTAGACTACTTTGTGAATTAAAATCAGTTTGGAGAAATGATCTACGAACAGTGACTGAAAATGGAATAATATTTGAGGCTGCAGCAGCCCATATTCTCATCCTCAGTTATAATTAGAGAAAATTGTTTCAAAACCATTTAGTATTAGTTATGACTTTGCAGAAACTGGGATCTGTAACTAAAAATAAATCTGTGCTTTGGGATAACTTCAATGAGAAAGAAAAATATGATTGTCTGAACATGCCCAAATTATCACTCACAAACTTAGAATAAACCCACAGTCAACTTTGGTGGGATTATGCATTGAATGTCAACTTTGAAACAACTTGGGTCAAAATTTACTTTCACTTTGTTTCTTAGTTCTCACTCTTTGGGAGAAGGGGGAGTTAGAAAGAACCACTCCTAGGAATACTAATAACTAAAAATCTAAGTGCCAAAGCCCACTGCAACAACATTGCTAAGAAGGCCTCAATAGTTGTTAATCTAATCCTACATAGCTTCTGCTCTGGAAATCTCACACTACTTACCAGAGCTTACAAAACTTTTGCCAGACCCATCATAGAATACAGCTCATCTGTTTGGAACCCATACCTCATTTCTGACATTAACACCCTCAAAAATGTCCAAAGATACTTCAGCGGAAGACCCCTTCACTCCTCTATGCGTAACAGAATACCCTATGAAACTAGACTTACAATCCTGGGTCTTGAAAGCTTAGAACTACGACACCTTAAACATGATCTAAGTATTGCCCACAAAATCATATGCTGCAATGTCCTGCCTGCCAAAGACTACTTCAGCTTCAATCACAACAACACAAGAGCACACAACAGATTCAAGCTTAATATTAACTGCTCCAAACTTGACTGTAAAAAATATGACTTTAGTAATCGGGTTGTTGAAGTGTGGAACTCATTACCAGACTCTGTAGTATCATCCCCTAACCCCCAACATTTTACCCTTAGACTATCTATGGTTGACCTCTCCAGATTCCTAAGAGGTCAGTAAGGGGCGTACATAAGCGCACTAGAGTGCCTTCCATCCCCTGTCCTATAGTCTCTCCTATACCTCATATTTCTTCTCTACTATATCCTCTATAACCTTCATTGTGTATTATTGTGTATTGGAAGAAAGAAAGAAAGAAAGAAAGAAAGAAAGAAAGAAAGAAAGAAAGAAAGAAAGAAAGAAAGAAAGAAAGAAAGAAAGAACTGGAATGGAGTGTCTGAGTTCACTAGACAAAAGATCCACAAAAGTCATGGCAACGAACATCTGCTGAAACCGAGAGGAGAGCTACTGCTGGATTCATTGATTAATGTGACCCAAGACACCTGAGGGGGATGGGTGGGAAGTTTCTATTCTTTTTATTACTCTGAAAAATGGGAATTACCCAGAGCTAGGTTCAACTTTCTGAGTGCCGATATGATGTACTCAATAAAAGGTCTTTCAAGCCTGAATGGAACTTCTGAGTCCTGATGCAACTGGGTTCATTGCTTGGAACTATGACATTGAAGACAATAAGAAAATGAAATATAAGGAGTTCATAGGTAATAAAAAATGAAAGTGTTTTTAATTTAAAATTTCTAACAAAAATATATATTACTGAAGTGCTGCATTGCAACAGCAGAAAATTAACCAATTTCTAACATCTTCCAAGGTTTGATATTTTTCATCCAACAAAACAAAACTGTGGTAAAGAATTGCCATCTTATTTACATTCAGACATGGAAAGGCATTAAAATTCTAAAAACTGGATGTAACAGATAGAGGTATTCAAAATTCTAAGTAAGAGTTTGATATTAATGACATTCATAATGTATTAATGTTATATCTCTGTATGCTATGAGGCCGTTTTATGTTATACTGTTTTATTAACTAAGAATCATTGAAATGGCATGCAAAATCCAAAGTCAAGAATGGATCTGACCTTTTTATATATTGCAAATTGTGCACATTTGCACAATTTATCCGATTTTGCATAATTTATGATATCATTTGGATTTTGCTTCCTTTTAGTTATTGGAAGAAGGCAAGTATAAACAGGGAGATGCCTTCTGGCTTTAGTAAATCTTATTCATTAATTCATCAAACTTTGGGGATTTAAGCATACTTTGCTCAAATACTTCTAGTCACCTCACATCCATAATGACTAACTAAAAAAAAAAAGACTTTTTTTAAAAAGTGAGGCTTTAGCTGCTGTTTAAATCTTTATTTTTGAGATACTTCCAAAGTATTGTACCTTGTATTGATCCTGTATGGTCATATGGGTCACTTGCAGTTATATTTCAGCAACAAGATGACCTTGTATTTTAGAGACAGGATTAAAATTATCTAGGTGCATAACCTTTCCAAATTAGTGTGGCCAAAGGGAAAAGAAAGGATTTATCCCATTTTTTTCCTATAAACTGATTGATTAATATTCAATTATTATTCCCAAATGGTGTCATATGCAAAGTGAAACACTCCATTTTGGAAAACCTTGGAGTGATTATTTTTATAATTTAGATTTAGGATTTGACTGCAATTTAGGAATAGAATTAGGCTTTAGTTCACTTCTACTTCAGGCATTATAGAATTATGACTATATTCTTTAAATTTATAAATAGAGAAAAATGTTAAATAGGTTGAATGGAAAAGTCAGACAGAAATAACAGCTTTTTATTTGGCAACTACCATATTTTTCGCTGTAAAAGACACACCTTTTCACTTCAAAAAGGTGCATCAAAAACTGGTTGCGTCTTATACATTGAATGCTGCATGGGGGGGAGTTGGGCATTGGTCAGCAGTGGCACCCTTTTTGTGCTTCACCGGCTGTCCCCAAGACCATCTGCCAGCCCTTGGCTGCTTCCCTCCCCATGGGAGACCAACAGGCATTGGCTAAGGAGCCCTCCCAGTAGGCCAAAAAGTGGCTTGGGCGAATGGCTATGGCTGGGCAACTCTCCCTGGCTGAGGAGCTCCCTCTGTCCTTCACTTCGGCATCAGGGAGAACACAAGCGGTGTCTGCACCACTTTCAAAGCCTCCTGTATGACAAATTCTCTCTCTGGGAGCCCCATTTTCCCCGCACTGCCCCTCATGCCCCCCATTTCAGCCTGCGCTCCAAAAGCATTTTTCCCTCTGTTTAGGACCTGGGGCTCTTCTCTTGGGGTGAAGAGAACGGAGCCCCAAGAGCTGACTTCAAGCTCCATGCAGGGTGGCCACAGGTGCCTCCGGTATTCTTCGCCCAGGCAAAAGACGCAGCGGCAATGGGGGACACCTGAGAACCTCCGCCGCCGCATCTTTGGCCTGGGCGAAGAATGCCGGAAGTGCCTGTGGCCGCCCTGCACGAAATTTAATGGCAGCGCTTGTAGTTCCATTCTCCCCACCCTGAGATAAGAGTGCCAGGTCCTAAATGGAGGGAAAAGTGCTTTTGGAGTGCAGGCTGAAACAGGGGGTGCACAGGGTGGGGAAAGCATGGCTCCCAGAGAGAGAATCGGTCATACAAGAGGCTTTGAAAGTGGCACAAACGCTGCTTGAGTCCAGGTAGTTGCACCCGTCTGTCTCTCTCTCTCTCTCTCTCTCTCTCTCTCTCTCACACACACACACACACACACACACACACACACACACACACACACACACACAAATGAGGGAGCGGAAGGGAAAGGCATAAAATTCTTCCTCCAGTTTTCCAATCTAATGATTCTTTTTGAAGCAACAAAATGGCAATATGGAAAAATACATTACCGTTTAGTTACATGTGTTCCAATTCCTAAGATTTTTGTTAGAGTAGACAAAGTTTTTGCTAGATTTTTCTGATCCATTTGACTACATAATGGATAACAATGCACATTTAAATTTGAAAAATCCATTCACAATATACTGTACATATGCAATAAGAAGTTGAGGGCCTACAATTTTGTTTGCAAGGTTTCTTCACCTAAGCATTTACATATAGTGTTTTCCTTAGGAACCAGCAAATTGGTTCCAAAATCTAAGAAAAATTTTGTGTGTTTGGGGGTCTCTTTCACTTTAACAGCCCCCTCCAAATCTCAATAAACACAAATGAATATGACCTACTAGCAGATCTCCCCTCAGATGCACCAATGAATAAATATACAATCAGAAGATGTATAGATAAGGTTCACAGAGAATATGAACTTTTACATGAAACATTCTAAAAGTTGTTCCATTTTTTCAATATTTATTTGTAAAAATTGCAAAAAGGGTCAAAAATAAAAATAGCCAGAGTATTCTGCTGACACTTCAATTTCTGTGCCAACAATATTTTTATTAATTAATGCAGTATTTTCCCCCTATTCCTTAAGTTTGATTTTTAGTGTTCTGTTATCTGTATTCACTGCCTAATAGTAAAACATTTCATCTAGATGTTTTAGCATCTTTTTGGATGATAGACATATTGTTCTCTCTGAACATGTTGTATCTTTTCCCTATTCACACCATCATTTTAATTGCATTCTGCTTATTGATACCTTTATATAGCTGTTTAATTTGATGATCAGTAATTGCAATAAAAATATTCTCTCTCTCTCTATTTTTCTCTCTCTGTGTGTGCCAAAGTAGTCATATTTGGTTGTGGATATGAAATAATGATTTATAATGCCATAATTCTGCTAAACAAATAATTCCCTCAACATTGTCAAACTATTTTGTCAAATTAAGTTTGCACTACTATTAAATCTTCTCATTGTTCCTACCACCATCTCCTCCTACTAATGACTGTATGGCTATAACTTTGCTGCTTGTATCTTTATGATTTACATTGACTGGTTCCTAATATGATGTGATTGATTATTTGTACTCAGACTGTCATTAAGTGTTGTACCTTATGATTCTTGATGAACTTATATTTTCTTTTATATACACTGAGAGCACACACACCAAGAAAAATTCCTTGTGTGTCCAATCACACTTGGCCATTAAAAAAATTCTTTGGTATGGTATGCTATGCTATGCTATGCTATGCTATGCTATGCTACACTATTCTGATTTATAACATATTTATCAATAACTAAGGCAAATAGATGATTTTGCATAGCTTGGCAAAATGTTGTTAAAAGATTTCAGAATGGTTGTACAAAAGGCAAGGCATTCAAACATTGATATCAAGCTCTAGGTATTATGTAGCGTCTTCCAAGAAATTAATCTTTGTGAGAAGTAGACATGGATTTGTACAAGAATGTGCTTCTAGAAGTGATAATCAGATGGTAGAAGAAATATAACATACAGTACATTCAATGCAGGAAAACTGAGATGCTTGGGAAGCTGATGAGTTGATGAAAACCTTAAAAGGAGAGACAAAGGAGAGAATGTATGGTGTGTTGTGTGGCTATGCTCTAATCAATGATGGTTTCTAGGGGCAGAAACATGTAAACAATGCTTCTTTTCCTTTCTTTAATTTCTTAGGCTCACTACTTTCTTTCTCTGCTTTGTGGGACATTGTATAGAACAGAACAAAACAAAACAAAACAGAATAGAATAGAATTCTTTTATTGGCCAAGTGTAGTTGGACACACAAGGAATTTATCTTTGGTGCATATGCTTTCAGTGTACATAAAAGAAAAGATATACTTGTCAAGAATCATGAGGTACAACACTTAATTATTGTTATAGGGGTCAAATAAGCTGGGTTTGGATGAAACTTGACTTTGATCTTCAAACCTGGCAAGTTTAAGGCTTGTGGACTTCAAGTCCCATTCATAAGGTAGCATGACTGGTGGAGGAATTCTGCGAGCTGAAATCCACAAGTCTTGAAGCTGTCAAGTTTGAAGTTTGTAAAAAGTATTCTGCTACACTGGTATTTTATTAAACAACATAATACTACACCGTTTGGTTCAGAATACTTTTTTCCTTGTTTTCCTCCTCTAAAATGTGTGTGCGTCTTATACACCAAAAATACAGTATTTACAACCCATCAAAGGCTCTGTCTGACAGACAGCAGTTTTATAAGGAGCTGCCAGACAGTCTAACCCAGGGCTAGGCAAAGTTGGCTCTTCTATGACATGTGGACTTCAACTGCCAAAATTCCTAAGCTAATATGATTGGCTCAGGAATTCTGGGAGTTGACATCCACAAGTCATAGAAGAGCCAACTTTGCCTACCTCTGGGCTAGCCAATCAACAGTAACTATTTTCCTTCTGGAATGGAGGACCTGACTGAAGCCTATGTGGCTCAGTCTGAGAGTGTAACAAAAAGCCTTTATGTGTAGGACATCTAACCTAGCAGACATATTCAGATGACAATTTAGATATAAATTTATGATCAACTTTTGTATGGAGCAAATTGGCTGTTAGATTATGGGACTGATGTAGACAACAGCTTTGGAAATGATAATATATACCCCAATATTAAAAGTAAATGGTAAGGTAGTAAGTACTACATTTGGACTTATATCCCTCCCACAAACAAGATCCATCTGAGCAAGAAATTGGGTTTTATGTCCAGAAGCCATAACACAGGACAAAGGTATTTTTTTCAGATGCAGTGGACAGTAAGGTGCATTGACAGAAAGCAGTTATGAAGCTCTGTGCAATTTCTAATTCATCGTTTTTGCCCTTCTGTCCTTTGAAGTTCATGGGGGCGAGGACTTTTTAGTCTGAATCTGAGTGTCATCTATAAAACTGAAGGTTCCAAGAACCTTTTTATTTAAAAAATTATGCATTTTCGTGATGAATATCTCTCTCTAGTTGTGGAGATCCAGTTTATCTGGGCAATGAAAAAAGAAGCAAGACATAATTAAATGTCATTTTCAATTCTGAGAACATGCCAAGTTCTCTCAGGTCAACCTGAATAAAGTAGCACTCATAGACAATCACTTATGGAGAAATTCATTGTCTTTTTAAATGTAGATCATGCTTAAATTCAAGTGGCCAGTTTTCTTGGAGGCTATAGCGATAACTCACATTTTTCCTAGTTGCAATACAGATACCAAAGAACTTACCCTTGCTATTTAAAAGGGAAGAATAAGTTGCTTATTATCACAATGCAGTTCTCACTCTTTCCCAGTTTATGGATTCCTTCAAAATAGATATTTCTGTTCAAAGTACTATCCATTTAACAAATATCTTCAATAATCTAAGAATTTCACATATCCTTTCTTTAGGATATTGTGTTCTCTTTATAAGTACTGTGTTTACTTTTTATATTTTGAGTCTCTCTTCCATTCTCATTTTTCCTTTTAAGAGAAAAAGAAAGGAACAAAATAGGTGAAATCAATTATATCCAGATTTTGCAGGTTACCAATAGAATGGAATGGAATAGAATAGAATAGAATAGAATATTGGCCAAGTTTGATTGAACACCCAAGGAATTTATCTCCTATGAATAATTATTATTTATTGGATTTGTATGCCGCCCCTCTCCGCAGACTCAGAATAAGCTGTCAGTGTATGTGTAAGTGATAATCGTGATCATGATCATCATAATAAAATACAATCTTCATAAATCATAAGATACAACACTCAGCAATAGTCATAGGATACTAAATAAAAGCAATCAACATTTATTTTATTTTATTAATTCAATTTTTATACCACCCTTCTCATGAGACTCAGGGCGGCTTACAACAAAGGTAATATAAACATGTTAGAAATCTGGATAAAATGACAATATAAAAATCCCCATAGTTAAACAAACATATTCATACATCATACATACATTCATTGGAGGGGGCAAGATATTAAAATTTCAGTGGCCCCAAGCTTGTTGGCAGAGGTGTGTCTTTAAAACTTTACAGAAGGCAGGGTAAGTGGCAGTATAGATCTCTGGGGGGAACTCTTTCCATAGGGCTGGGACCGCCACTGAGAAGGCTCTTCCCCTAGGTCCCAGCAGATGACATTGTCTGGCTGTTGGGCCCTGGAGAAGGCCGACTCTGTGGCATCTGACTGGCCGTTGGGAGGTATGAGGCAGAAGACAGTCCCACAAGTAATCTGGTCCAGTGCCATGTAGGGCTTTATAGGTCATAACCAACACTTTGAATTGCATTCAGAGACTAATTGGTAGCCGGTGCAGCTCACAGAGTGCTGTAGAGACACAGGCATATCTCAGGAGGCCCATGATTGTTCACGCAGCTGCATTCTGTACTACCTGTAGTCTCCAAACATTCTTCAAAGGTAGTCCCATGTAGAGAGCATTGCAGTAGTCGAACCATGAGGTGATAAGGGCATGAGTGACTATGAGTAGAGACTCCCTATGCCGATAGGGCCACTACTGGAACACCAGGCAAACCTGGGCGAATATCCTCCCTCAGCACAGCTGAAAGATGGTGTTCTAAAATAAGCTATGGGTCGAACCAGGACCAGACCAGAACTGAAGTGGAACTGAAACCAAAAACAGAACTGGAACTGGAACCGGAACCGGAACCGGAACCAGAACCAGGATTAAGTGCAATGCAATAATTATTGATACAAATAATAATAAAAGCTCAGATTCAGAAAAAAAACCTTATTTTGTGGGATGGGTCAACAATAAAAACGTAACATAACATCATTACACCAATGCCATGACTTCCTTACTTGCACCAAGACACTATGAAAATCAGGGATTTGCATCTTAAGGTCATTGCGTACCTGTAGTCATTCTGATGTAATTTTAATTTGCCATAGTTGATTTCTGTCAACAGCTTTTACATATTTGTGAGAAAGGATACTGTGTTGCTAGTCAATACACAAATATTGAATGAGCTTTATCAATAATATCAATTATTTATATGTGTTGTATATCTTGTGTGTGTGAGGCCAATTGAAGGTATCAGGCATGCTTAAACTTCCCCCTTTCCTATTTTTCCCACAAGAAAAAGCCAGTGAGATGCATTGGACTGCAGATATTTTTTCTTCTTCTCTTGTCTATTGCCCTCCTTTGTCTTATACAATCTAGTCTCCTCTAACTTTTTAATTACTAGAGCTGTGGATATATACAGGATCCCAATTCAAACTACTACTTCGATTCAAGAGATCAATCCCATTAGATTATCCAAATTAGTTTAGAAAATTGATTCAGTTTGGATATTGAAATCATGGATTGGATTTATTTGGAAGCCTACCTTGAGGGTCTTAAAGTTGATTCAGAGACTTTAGCTCAGGACTGGGCAATTAATTTTACTATGAAAGCTGGAATTATTGTGGAGGGCCAAACCAATAAAGGCTTGTAAGGTTCATAGGCTTTCGTACGCATGCACACACAGAGACAAAAAAGCAAAATAAATTGAACAAAAAATAGCAATCATCTTAAATATAAAAACAAACCACACAGGGACAGCCAAAGGACTGGATGTGGCCTGATGACTATATAATGCCCAGAATTGCTTTAGCCCATTCTTTTTTTAATTATCATGGCATATTGGAGCATGGTCCATAGAAAAACTGATTGCATGAACCAAATATTCTTCAAGTGGTATGGAAATCAAGTTATCTATAGTTGTTTATTGAATTACCAAGATCATGCAAATATTGAAATGTAGTAAGTTCACGCACCCTGTAGGAAAGAAAGAAAGTAAGAAAGAAAGAAAGAAAGAAAGAAAGAAAGAAAGAAAGAAAGAAAGACACTAACAAACAAACATCAAATATGTGAAATTGGCCATAATTGTCTCTCTTGGTGGGAAATTGAAATTGAAATTGCTTCACCTAATTACGTAAAAGCTTAGCCCTTGAATGACCATTCTATAAAAATTTTAAGAGGCAAATAAGCTACATGTTCATTCAGGATTTCAATGTTTACCTAATGAATTTGGTGCAGCCTTTCCTTTACAATATAATAATTTTTTAATTCCTCCTTTTCTCCATATTTGTTCAATATTAATTTAATTTAATTGCCGCTAAGAGAACCACACTGAGGGAAAAAACACAATAAGTCCTCAAAATAATCTAATGTACAGTGTTCTCTCGATTTTTGCGGGTTCAAACTTCGCAAAAAGTCTATACCACGGTTTTTCAAAAATATTAATTAAAAAATATTTCACAGTTTTTTTCCTATACCACGGTTTATCCCGCCCGATGATGTCATATGTCATCGTCAAACTTTCATCTGCCTTTAATAAATATTTTTTTAAATAAACTTTAATAAATAAACATGGTGAGTAATAATCTAAAGGATTGCTAAGGGAATGGAAAATGGTAATTTAGGGGTTTAAAATGTTAAGGGAAGGCTTGTGATACTGTTCATAGCCAAAAATAGTGTATTTACTTCCGCATCTCTACTTTGCGGAAATTCGACTTTCGCGGGCGGTCTTGGAACGCATTCCCCACGAAAATTAAGGGAACACTGTAATCCAATTTAATATAATATATTTATTATAGATGCCCACTCCATAAGACTGCGAAGTTTATAAAATCCCACCTCCAAAACCTAGTAAAAAAAATTAAAATTAAAAATAATTAAAATTGTTAAACCCATGTAAACAGATGGCTTGGACTAAAACAGGTAGAATAATAAACAATACAAAGCACATAATAACAATTAACCTCAAGGTTGAGAAAGAGGCAGAGCTTATGGGATATTTGGAACCTTGGGGTGGTGTTCCACAACATTGGGACCATGACAGAAAAAGTACACTTCCTTTGGGGCACACTCACTCTATCTGAACAAATTCAGGTGGGCATGCCTTATTGAATAATAATAACCATAACTGGAGTACCACTTGAACACCACTGGAACTGACAAAATCACCACCAGTCAATTGCAAAAGGCAGCTTCCCTTGGAATAGTTTACACCCTGCAGCAATACTTTTAATACCATCAAACAACATCTGTCTATCCCAGATCCCTGGGAAGGATTTGATAGTTTGATAGGTAGATAAAAATGCCAGTATCTGGATGATTCTCTCCCTCCCTCCCTCTATTTTCTTCTTCTTCCTCCTCTTCCTCTTCTTCATCATCCTCATTATCATCTGCTTGATATACAGTATTTATAATACCAAGAAATATTACATGGGACTACAGTGAAAATGACAATTTCAATGGGAAATTGGGAATGATGCAAATATGGCAAACATTACTTCAGCTTAATTTTGCTTCCAACTCTGCTACAAGTTTAAGACAAAACTATTTATCTGGAGCAATCACCATAAGCAATCAATCAAAAGTGCAATTGGATATCATTGTCTTGTTCTGATCTCCAATTTGCTCCTGAATGCAATAAACAGAAATAGCAGTACAGCAACATTTTCCAAGTCATTCAGAAGAAACTGTTTTATTGTCTAGGCTAAGGTCCATTTCACAAAGAAATAGCTATATATATAAAATAATGGTTGTAACAGAAAGTCAGATGCCAGCTTCTTTCTACTTTCTTCTATAAACTTTTCGCTATCTCACTTTCCTTGGTCTCTTTTAATGAACTTAACCACATTTTCAGTAAAAGGTCTTCTTTTTATTATTTAAGCTAAAAGAAAGCAATTTTTTTTAAAAAAGATTACCAATCTGACCTAAATTTGAGGCTGGGGATAAGCTTCAATTTATGACTCTAGATATGCTATCTGTTGTCTCTCTTAAAAGAGGCAAATATAAGGAAACAAGGAAATGGACAATTGGTGCAAATTGAGATTTTGTTTTGGGATGCAGGCCTTTACAAATAATGCATCCGCTTCTGATAGCAAAATATGGATGACTTGGAATTTCCCAAAGCTTGGAAAGCTGAACAACATGAAGCAATGGAGGTACAACAATGAAAGAAAATCTTTAATCCGCTCAGATCTGTAGATCCTGATGATAGCTCACAGGAGAATTACTTATTTTAAAAAAGCATACCTTCCTGTCAGAAGAGCTGTTTAGAATACAAATAATCGTCAATAGAAAAATGTGGACAATACTGTAACCACGGAGTAAGAGGTTATACTTATATTTATATTTAGAATTACTGAAAAAGGAAATCACAAACCATTTCTGTATAATATTTTTCTTTTCTTTTCTTGGATTTCTGCATCTTTGTTTTTGCTCTTCTCTTCCCTCATTCTTTTCTCTTCATTTAAATACTAGTTTTGCATAATTTTCATTCTGTGGCCTAAATTATAATAACATATTTTTTTTAAAAAAGACACCAAAAGCTTAACAGCAATCTTACTGTAACAGCTCAACAGCCATGCATACACACACACACACACACACACACACACACACGTACACACACACCAGAAATACACTAGTCATGTTAAAAATTAGGACCAGGGACAACAGCAACAAGACCTCGGTGAAACTGGCCACATTGACTACCGCACTGACTGTATTAAAAGTAAGAATAATGACCCACATCTTAACAACCACAGCCCCAACAATTAACACTTGGTATGGACACTCCTAACTTCCTCAAAATTCACCACCACAGACCTCATATACAGGCTACTTAACACAAGAAACCTTGTAAACAAAATACCAGAATTCCTCTTCTTACTAAATACAACTATATTCAACATTATATTTGTCTGTGAGATGTGGCTAAATTCATCCCTCCATAACTCCATTACCATAGTAAAAAAACTATCATGTTTACCAGCCTGACCATGAAATCTGCAGAAGAGGTGGTGTTGCTATCTTCTATAAAAATTCCTAAATCTAAAAAATATTCAAGTGACACAAGAGCTTTCTATTCCCAAGAACATCATATGTGAGCTATTCCTAAACACCACATTTTGCTTCTTACTTTGTTACAGAGCCCCTGATTACGGTCTTGCACATGCAAACAAGCTAACTTCACTATTAACATGGGCAGCCTCTTGCCCACACCCTCTTATCTTTCTCAATCTAACTCTTATTAATTGGACCCTAAATGAATGTACAACAGAACTAATATATACAACTATGTACAGTGCTGTTACAAATCTGGGACTGAATCAACTAGTTACAAACAACAGTAGACTCAACAACTGCCTTGATCTCATCTTCTGCAATGGTTTAAACTCAATCTATAGTCTACAAATAAAGGAACCTTTTTCCAACAGTGACCACAGCATAGTTGACTTTTATCTCAACTTATGTCCTTACAAATACGATCATAAGGATGGAATCCCAAAGTATAACTTTAGGAAAGCCGACTATGATCTCATAACTGATGACTTCTCATGTCTTGATTGACCAACTCTGTTCACTGACTGCAACACTGCCAAAGACCATTATAACATTTTTTGTGCAAAGTCCAAAGAATCATCAAACTATACATGCCACTAATAAATCCAAAAACCAGGAAAAACAAACTACCCATAGCAATAAGGGAGCTTCGGTGGAAAAATATAATCTCTTTGGTACACAAACAAAGCTGGCTACGAGCTAACTTCAAAATTCGCTACAAAACCTTATACTGACAGTTATCACAGCAAACAAGAGGAAAACCTACTATGCAAGAAATCCCCCTGGGATTTCTATAATTTTGTAAACAACAAACTTAAAGACTCAAGATCCATCCCACCATTAAAAGGGCCAAACGGGAAAGACTGATGAAATCGTTAAGGCCAACTTCTTCAACACATTCTTCAGTTCAGCCTTTGTAAATAGCAATGGATCATGCTCCACATTTCCCAATTGTACCACAACTAATCACAATGATCTACTACATGTCAATTTCATAGAACATGCCATTGGAAAAGTATTATGCAACCTAAACCATCTCTATCTGTCGTCCCCAATGGATTATGTGCCTATTTCTTTAAAAAAGCTCTTGATCACCATAGCAGAACCTTTTAGCCTAATTTATGAATTTATGGTTACTAGACACGGTCATCCCTATCCTTCAAAAAGGGTGACCCCACCCTAGTTGAAAATTACAGACCAGTCTCATTATGATGAGTCACATGCAAAGTCATGGTATCAATCATAAACCAATCCATTACCCTGTACTTAGAAACAAACAACCTACTCTCTAACAAGCATTTTGCTTTCAGAAAAATATTGTCCTGCAACCTGCAACTCTTACATTGCAAAAACATATGGACTTCACAGTTCAACCAGAGTAAAGCAATTGATGCAATTTCTGTAGACTTCTGTAAAGCCTTTGATTCAGGGGTACATGACACACTATTTCTAAAATTAAAGTCTTATGGCATTTCCAATCTCTGCATAAGCGGATAGCTGCCTTCCTATCAAACAGGCAACAAGTAGTCAAAATGGGGAACGTTCTATCAAACCCTACACCTGTTAATGGCGGTGTAGCATTTTAGGACCAACATTATTTATACTTTACATAAACGACCTTTGCAATCATATTATAAGCAACTGCGTTTTCTTTGCAGATGATATAAAACTATTCAGCAATGCTGCTACCCTACAAAAAGACCTTGACTATCTGTCAGAATGGTCAAATAATTGGCATCTCCAAATCTCAACCAACAAATGCTCTGTCTTACACATTGGCAAAAAAAAATCAGAACACAAAATGTAATTTGGGTGAATATGACCTTATAGACAACCCTCACTCTGTGAAGAACTTTGGAGTACTCCATCTCAAATTATCTAAGTGCCAGAGATCACTTTAACAGCATTGCCAAAGCAGCACTAAAAGTTGTTAACCTAATCTTGTGTAGCTTCTTCTCCAATAATATTGAATTACGGTATACAAAACTTTTCCTAGACCAATTCTTTAACACAGCTCATCTCTCTGGAACCCGCACTGCCTATTGGACATTAATACAATTGAACGAGTCCAGTGATATTTCATGAGAAAAGTCCTCCACTCCTCTGCTCTGACAAAATACCTTATGTCACCAGACTTCAAATTTTGGGCCTAGATAACTTAGAACTTTGCCATCTTCAATCCAACCTAAGTGTTGTACATAAAATTATCTGCTACAATGTCCTACCTGTCAACAAATACTTAAGCTTCAAACACAACAATGCATGAACACACAATAGTTACAAGCTTATGGTAAATTGCTCCAAACTCAATTGCAGAAAATATGACTTCAATAACAGAGTTGTCAATGCTTGGCATGCACTACCTGACTTTCTGGTTTCTTCCCCAAACTTTAACCTTAGACTGTCAACTGTCAATCTCACCCCATTCCTAAGAAGTCTTTAAGGGATGTGCAAAAATGTACCAGCGTGCCTACCATCCCATTCCTAATGTTCCCTTTTATTCAAATCCATTTGCAGGAGAGGCGGAGTAACGACACGGACACAAGAGCTGGATTTAAAACTGGGTCATTTTTATTAAATAAATTTGCATAATTTATTTAAATAAATTAGCATAATTAGCATAATTAAATATAACCCTAAAATGGACCCGCAGGGTCAAACAATTGCTTCCGGGGCGGAAAATGATGTCAGAAAAACTTCAGGGGCAACTTATGGGCGTAGCTCCATGCTAATCCAGGTGAGGGACCCCTCCCTCACCTGAGACATTGCCATGCACTTGCATGTGGGAGGTCCCGCCGGCTAACCCCTACAAGGGGAATTAAATGGGCGGGACCCAAAGACAGGTTCCCCCCAATTGCTCAGGTCGCTCGCACCACAAGCCTTTGGAAAGAACCTGTCAATCATTCCCAAAGATGCCCAACAGAGAACACGCAGTTGCTAAACCACCACCCAGTTTTCCGCCCCAAACCTGCCTACCCAAATGACCAAAGGTAACCAATTAACCTAAACAGGGGCAAAGCACCCCCTAGCCGCTTATCCATCACCTCAGTGTGGAATAGGTAAAAAAACAATCATGGCAAATGCCAAGACCGCAAAAAATTCCTATTTGGCCCCATAGGGCGACCCCTGGAGGCACACTGCAAGATAGGGAGGGCGTGTGGGTGTTTGCTCTGACGAGTCCGGGGCGAAAGGAGGAATTTCGAGCTAGCCAGCCCTTTTATAGGGCTGGCTGGCTCCTCCCTGGACTCGTCATCGGGTGGCCAAGCCACCCGAGATTTCAGCCGAGATCTCACGAAGCCTCGCGAGATCTCGGCCTTACCCAAGATGGCGGCTACGCTGGTAGCCATGTCCCCTGGGCCTCCTGCAAAAGCGCCGGGGGATGAAGACCACCAGTGATATTCATGGATTCATAATTCGGTTTTTATATGTTATCTAATACATACCTGACAAAATAAATAAATAAATAAATAAATAAATAAATAAATAAATAAATAAAACAATCAATAGACAATCCCTGCAAACATTAGGAAGTACTTCTTTTTTTGTGGGTGGATTAAACTTAGTAAGAAGAAAGTGGTTTGCTAGATTTGCCAGATCCCATGACTATTGCGTTCTTTAAAAATGTATGAATTTGTTTGAGTATAATAGCACATTAAGCTTACTGAGCTTACACTGCTGGGTTTTTTTTTTCCTAATGTAGTTTTAAACCACTACACTTCAAAATAAAGATTTCCATATTTGCTACCTGCTTGTGAAAAAAATGGAATAGTTGACAGAGAAAAGGGCAGGTTTCATAGCCTGTTTCTAGCTAATGAGGAAAGTGAACTATGGGAGAAGGAGAATTATTTCCTATCTACATTCGGAATGTAAACTGAATGCAATAACTGGAAAAATTTTTGAAGTTTCCTTCAAAAACAGACATGAGCAATAATTTCACCAAATGCTCACTATCAGTATGATACAACAATGCCATGAAATAGAATAACGCTATGGCAAAAACAAATATTACAATCTTTAATGCAAAATAAGAAATATGTGATTAAATTCCGGATATCTGTTTACTCATTTAGTCAGAATCCTAGAAGGGCATTACTGAACAGTTTGCAGAGTGCTTCTGTTTTATGGATTCAAACTTGGTCAGCCTCCGCCTCATTCTCTATTTTACATTGCCTAATTCTGGTGATGGACACCACATCGGGGTGGGTTCAGACTTACCACGCTGCTGGTTTGCTTCTTCACATGCCGCATGGATGCATTTGTTTATTTATTTATTTATTTATTTAGTTAGTTAGTTAGTTAGTTAGTTAGTTAGTTAGTTAGTTAGTTAGTTAGTTAGTTAGTTAGTTTATTTTGTCCAATACACAATAAGGGTTTTAGTGGGTATATATATCTATATGCACATAGTAAAATACATGATGAAGGTTATAGAATATATACTCATAGTAAAATATATCTAAGAAATAATAGAAAAGAAGATATAGTAATAGAACATATCAGTGAAAGAATAGAAGAAGAGATATAGGAATAGAAGAAAGGTATAGGAGATATAGGAGAGCAATAGGACAGGGGACGGAAGGCACTCTAGTGCACTTGTACTCGCCCCTTATTGACCTCTTAGGAATCTGGATAGGTCAACTGTAGATAATCTAAGGGTAAAGTGTTGGGGGTTTGGGGTTGACACTATGGAGTCCGGTAATGAGTTCCACGCTTCAACAACTTGGTCATATTTTTTACAGTCAAGTTTGGAGCGGTTAATATTAAGTTTAAATCTGTTGTGTGCTCTTGTGTTGTTGTGGTTGAAGCTGAAGTAGTCGCCGACAGGCAGGACGTTGCAGCATATGATCTTGTGGGCAACATTTAGATCTTGTTTAAGGCATCTTAGTTCTAAACTTTCTAGGCCTAGGATTAAAAGTCTAGTCTCATAGGGTATTCTATTTCGAGTGGAGGAGTGAAGGGCTCTTCTGGTGAAGTATCTTTGGACATTTTCAAGGGTGTTAATGTCTGAGATGTGATATGGGTTCCAGACAGATGAGCTGTATTTGAGGATGGGTCTGGCAGAAGTTTTGTAAGCTCTGGTAAGTAGTGTGATATTGCCAGAGCAGAAGCTACGTAGGATTAGGTTTACAACTCTTGAAGCCTTCTTGGCTATATTGTTGCAGTAGGCTTTGGCACTTAAATCTTTTGTTATTAGTATACTTTTGTTATTAGTGGGGATTATCTGTGATAATTTGATTATTCAGTTCGTATTTGGAGTTCAGATTCTTTTTCCCAATGTGTAGGAAAGAGCATTTGCTAGTTAGGATTTGGAGTTGCCATTTGCACATGCACAGAAGCAAAAAAACAAAATGGGAGCACCTATGACGCCGCCAAGGGAGCAGATTCGGGGGCATGGCCAGCTGGCTGTAGTTGCCAGTTCGGTGAGTGGGTACAAATTCCTGCTACCGGTTCTATAGAAATTGGTCAGAATCTACAAGAACCTACCTCTGGACAACACCATACCTTACTTTATCACTCAGCTCTAGCTTTGGTTGAAAAAGCTCCCTGGTGATATGACTGGAATTTTAAAATTTATCAAGACAAACCTTAACGTGGAATGTTCTCTGAATATTCTGAATACTGGATTCCCTGGTTCACATTTTTTTTGTTAATGCATCAATAGTTTTCTGAAAACAAGGTGGTTAAATCTGGCACTCAATCATCGACTGTGGTATCTGATACTTTTTACTGAACTGTTGTGTAACATATGAAGAATAATGCCTTTGCCTCTTCTTTAGTCCTCCAAATGAATAATTGCAGATACCCTGAGGTACGCTAATTTTAATCCATTTCCCTTAATGGTTTTCTTTTTAATGGATTTCATGCAATTTAATTTATCTTCTTTAAAAAAAAAAAAAAATCTAGTCGCATTTATTTTTATTTATTTTGTGCTTATTAGGGTGAACTGCCTTGGGTGACAGTGTGTGGCTGGAAAAGAGATTTTGTTTTTTTGTTTTTTTAAAAAAAGGAGAAACGTAAACAAATGACAGTCTTGTTGAATGGCATGGGCCTTTTACGGTAATACCATCATCTTCTGCATTAAGAGCTGAGCAACCATGGAAACTGACACAGTTGCTCATTTCAAACAGATTGTCCAACGTCTGCTTTTCCATCACAGCAAGAGGAGAGGATCAGACATATTCATTTCACATGGGAAGTGCACTTGTGTCCTCCTTCTGTTCATATAATGGGATAGTTAAGAGAAGAAGAGAAAAGCAATATGTAAGAGGTGATTTTCCTAGTTAAAAGTCTTTGTGTCAACACAAACTTCCTGGTTGAATATGAGAAAAACTTTCCTTTTCTCTCTTTTTAATTAGAGAATCTTTACTCCTGGTCCTAAATACCACAAAAGAAATAATGATATCAGATTCTTATGAAGTATTTTCCTCAGAATTTGTTCGTTATTGGTTCCTTGTCTCACCTGATGTGATTATTTTGAAGCAATTTTTAATGAAGGTTCTTCCCTCAAATATCATCCTTATTTATAAGAATAACTATAGATCCCACTTTAATCATGCTTCAGCGTAAAAATACTGACAATATACTGTCCCAAAGGTGATGTTCCAAAAGTCAATTTGTCTTTCTTGGTTTTTTTTCCACCTTGAAAACATTTTGTTACTCATCTAAAAAGCTTCTTCAGTTCTTCACAGAAGAAAAGCCCCTTTGGGATAATTATGACTTGGATTAAATTTCTTTTATTTAAGCAAACATTAAAAACATTGGACACGGTGTGACCATCCTGTTTGGTCATTTCTTTACATAGTATTTAAGTAACAACAAATACTGTTATTGATCAACATACATTGCTTTTTAAAATCTTATATTTATATCCTTCGTTGTTATTTATTTACATATCTAAACTTTATCTAAATTCCCTTTTTTAAATCTATAATCTCTGCTTTTCTGACTCTTTTTTCTTTTCTATCCATTGATACAATTTATCCCATATTTCAAAGTATTCCATCTCCCCCTTCTCTTTCATCTCTAATGTTAGTCTGTTCATTTCTGTACTCCATTCTTTTTTAATCTTTTAAATATTGTGATTTAATCTGCAGATATGTCCACCATTCCAATTCAATCCTTTTGTCTTGTGGCTCTTTCCTAGATTTTATACCCTCTTCTTCATCTAAAATTGTTAGTTACTTTTCAAAAATTCCAAAATTCATGACCTTTGGATGCATCAACAACTGTAATGATGAGAACCAGACCAGTATTTCCCTTTAAATCTGTTGTTTTACTTTTGCCTTACTGCTAAAATAGCTCATCTAACAAGATAGTAGTAGTGGTGAGTTTTATGTTTGTATGTGTTGTGGTTCAGCCTGAGGCTGCTCAGGGACTGGCTGTGTCTCTGCTGGTGCCATGCCCGGAGGAGGATGACAGCGAAGAGGAGGGGGCTGAACAGTCGGACAGGGGAGAGGAAAGTCAGGAATGGGACGAAGGAGAACAGCATGAGAGCCCCCCGGGGGGGGCTCTCCCCAGCCAGTAGCTTGGAGTCATTAGGTGATGAAGCACAAGCCGTCATTGGCATGCGACAGAGACGTTCAGATCAAAGAAAGGAGCAATTAAAGAAGTATTATCAGCACTGAATTAGGAACAGCTGAGCTTGGGTGTGGTCCTCCTTAGCAGGGTTTAAAAGGCAGGCAAGCCCTTGAAGCCATGTGGAGTGTTATCAGTTGGAGTTACGGTGTCCTGCTTTGTTCTCGGCATCTCTGTTCCTGGCTTGTGGCCCAGCAGTTTGGAAGACCTGTGGGAGGTGTAGGTGTGCTATCTACAGCCTCGTCTTGGCAGCAAGAAATCCTGTATTGTTGCATGGACTTTTGCCTTCGTGGATATATTTGAAGATACAGCATTTTCCTGTTTGTAAGGACATTTTCTGTTACCTGTTTTTTTCTTGAATTTTATAAACTGCCTTTGCCTTTTACCGGTGTGTCTGGCTTCTCTTTTTGGGTTGGTATTGGCTTCCGGAGTGACCCAGACAGAACAGTATGACTTGGATGATTCAGACTCTCCAAAGACATATTGTCCTGAACTTTATAAAGAAGTGCCCATCTTCCTAGAAAAATGTCAGTATGGGGAATAATCAAAATAGGTTGGATTTTTTTTATCACATCCAGTATGGAAGACATCATGTGACTTAGAAAACCTTTTCTTGGCAACTGCAAACAGAGTTTCAGAATTCCAAAGACCCAACCTACCCTAGAAAGATACTGCTACTGAATTTAAGGAATCATTAAAACTACAAGGACGTGCATGTCTTCTGTGAATCTATCTTGTAAAGTAATAGAAATAAATATTTTTTCAAGGTAAAAGATGAGAAGTTGGAGAAACTGCCAGTTTCTGAGATTGCTAGTTTTTATATGAAAACTAAGAAGGATTACGTTCTACATAAGAAAGTTCACAAGAAGCTATTTCTTAAAGCTCAAATTAGCAGATAAAAATTAAAAATGCAAAATCATTATAATGATTATAATGTAGCAATTATATTATAGTATGGATTCAGAAGTAATTCATTCTTATGCTGCAAGATCAACCATGATTATAGAAAATTTCAGTTTCTGTACAACCTTGAGAACAAATTCAATCATTTAATTATAATTTATTTATTAAACAGATTTGGGCATATATCTATCCACTCAGAATCAGTCTACCTTTCTTGAAACCTTATGCTTATCATAAGTCATTTTACAAAAACAGAGCTTCAGACCTTTAATTCCATTGATACAGAGATGACAGAAAAATATTGTGATTGTTGTTGTAATTACTCCTTAAAAACCATTTTCATCAGAGGGGGGAAAATGATCAGACTCCATGGAATGTGATTAGGACCACTTTAAGAATGTAAACAGAATTAAGGCTGAATAATTTTATAGCAGTTACATTGTGCGTCCATTATCCAATATGCAAATATTCAGTTTAAATTTTCAGCTGTGGTCTACTTAGCAGAAGATATGTGAACCTATGCCATATTTTCATTCCAGGTCTGATTGGAAATTCCCTGAATATTGTTCTACATCACCTCTTTGCACTATACCTCTTGCTACTGGCTACATTTAGTATTAGAACCATTGAAGCATTGCTTTTCAATAAATAGCTAGAGGTGAAATTAAAAGAACAGTTCCACAAAGCCCTTTATATAATATCATATTAACCGCGAACCTCTTTCCCAAGGCCAGATACATTATTATTTCTCTGAGACATAGCCAGGAGTTCTCTGTTCCCACGTGTTTAGGTACTCATAGATACTCATAGGTGTAATGGACTCTTTTCACAAAAGTCTGACAAACAGCAGGTTTATGTTTTGGTGCACCACTAAGTGGAAACCACTATTTTTGATGAACAACTACCCATTAATTTCAATTTACCAACTGGGAAGGATTTTTGACAAACAAGTATTTCCATCTATATCCAGAGCACATAATATGAAAGACCATTTAAATTTAAAAGCTGTATTGGTTTATTTTAAACAGGGTTTCACATAATTACATTATGTGTACACTAAAATACTTCTAGGAGCAGGAAGTAACATTCACATATGTTTCTTCTTATCCAAGAAATGTCCATCATTTAGAGGTATAGACTTTGGCCTGCCACTGGACAAACAAAGTCAAGTTGCCTTTTGGGAAAAAAAAAACACTTTTGGGATAATATTCTCACAGATGTCCTTTCCTAAGAAAACCAGCTACATCCTCTTTTTCGCTGAGCTTGGAATTTATTTATTTATTTATTTGTCGAACAAGTATAGTATTATAGTACATATTAACATAACATAACATAAGTAGAACATAGTAATAGAAAGGATAATAAGACAGTAGGACAGGGACATTAGGCACATAAGTGCACTTATGCATGCCCCTTACAGACCTCTTAGGAAAGGGGAGAGGTCAATTGTAGATAATGTAAGGTTGAAGATTTTGGGGTTGGGGGAACAACAACAGAGTCAGGTAATGAGTTCCAGGCGGTGACCACTCTATTGCTGAAATCGTATTTTCTGCAGTCATGTTTGGAGTGATTTACATTCAGTTTGTATCTATTACATGCTCTTGTGTTGTTGTTGTTGTTGTTAAAGGTGAAGTAGTCACTGACAGGGAGTACATTATGATGTATGATTTTATGAACAATAGTTAAATCAGTTTGGAGACGACGTAGTTGTAAATTTTCTAGATTTAGTATTTGAAGTCTGGAGGAGTAGGGTAATTTGTTACGAGAGGAGGAGTGAAGGAATCTTCTTGTGAAGTATTTCTGGGCTCCTTCAATTGCGTTAATATATGATATGCAGTGTGGATTCCTCACACGTGAGTTATATTCTGGAATAGGTCTGACAAATGTTTTGTATGCTCTGGTTAATAAATCAGTGTTTCTAGAGAAGAAGCTACATAAGATTAGGTTTACAATTCTTAATGGGTTTTTTTGGCAATGCTGTTACAGTGGGCTCTACCACCTAGGTCATTGGAAATGAGTACTCCAAGGTCTTTGACTGAGTGAGGGTCCACTGTTAGTTCAGTTTTTACCAAGTATGTATTTAGTATTAGGATTCTTTTTACCAATGTATAGGACAGAGCATTTGTTGGTAGAGATTTGAAGTTGCCAGTTGTTACAGCTACATGGTCAAGGTCCTTTTGCAGAGCAGAAGTATTGTCGGTGGTATTAAATAGTTTAACATCATCAGCAAAGAGAACACAATTGCTTGTCATGTTGCCACAGAGATCATTTATGTAGAGTATAAAGAAAGTCCTAAAACACTGCCTTGTGGGACACCACTGTTAACTGGAGCAGGATTAGATATGGCATTACCTATTTTGACCACTTGTTGTCTGTTGGACAGGAACACTGAAATCCAATCATGCAGAGATCCAGAGATGCCATAGGATTTTAGTTTCAGAAGAAGTTTGTCATGAACTACTGAGTCAAAGGCTTTGCAAAAGTCTATATTGATTGCATCTATTGATCTACCCTGATCAAGTTGGGTAGTCCATATGTTTTTACAGTGTAAAAGTTGTAGATTGCAGGATAATTTTTTCCTGAAACCGAATTGTTTGTTGGAAAATAGGTTATTAGTTTCAAGATGAAGTGTAATGGATTGGTTTATGATGGATTCCATGACTTTGGGGAAAAATAAAATGTTTATCAGATAAGAAGTAGATTTATTAGTAAACTATCAAGTTAGGAGGCTATGAGGATTAGGGAAACATAGCTTGTGGGAGTAGGAATAAAACTTGAAGAATTAAAGAAGAAATGTAGAAGGAAAAAGTAAGTATGATTTAAAGATGGAATGCAAAACATCTGCTTTTGAGTTGATTATCAAGGAATTGATGATTTTCCTTTCTTTTCTTTTATATAATATTGTTATTGCAAGCATCAGACCCATGATAATAATATTTTGGTTCCTTCATTTTTCAATGTGATAGAGATGCAGATTTGTTGTCTGGGAAAGAAATTAGCAATTAGTAAAAATAGAGCTCTTAGACCAGACTTATACATTTCTAGATCTATAAAAATCAGAAATATGGGCTAATTAAGACATGTTACTGCTTCAAAACTTCAAAACTTATTAAAGTTCTTAAACATATTTTTAAAAGTGTTTATAGATCAGCTGAACATCAAATAGATGAGGGTTTATAAAATGACCAATGCAACAAAAACTGAATCTGATGTAAAAAATATATAAAATGTATCAAAAGAATAATTAACAAAATTGTGGGTATAGGTAATTGAGCTATCTCTTAATGCATAGAGTTCTCCTTTTGAGTTACTACATTAGCAAAATCTAATGCATATATTAGATTTTGTGTAAGCCTTCAGAGGGTTGGTCAAGTAGTCAGGTTTGACAATTAACCAACAATCTGCTACATAAACTAGATTGAACTGTTAGATTTATCCATATTTACCCATCCTAGATTTGATGCAAATATATTTGCAAATTTTTCTCTATGGAAGGAAAAGTTGAAAGGTTCCTTCAGTTTACCAAATGCTTCCCAGTTAAAATTTAGCCCTGGAAATTTTTTAGAGGGTATAACTGGTCATAGGGGGCAGAGTGACAAAGTGGTCTAGTGGTGAAGATGCCTGCTTCCTACCCAGAAGGTTGAGCATTCAGTGCTAGATAATGCCAGATATTTAGAGCACAAATAAAAAGTTTTTTTGCTCCATGTAGACATCAGGAAGGGCATTGGAATATTATGAAATACACCCTGGAAAACAAATGGCATTGATATTTTTAGATGCACAGAAAGCATTTGATAATGTTAATTGGCAATTCATGTTAGCACAATTAAAATATATGGACTTTGGGGAGTGATTTATTAATATGATTAAAGAAATATACTGTAAACAATTAGCCAAGGTGATCCTAAATGGAGACATGGCAGAGAACCTAGATATCAAGAAAGGCACTAGACAGGAATGTCTACTCTCCCCACTGCTATTTATATTGACTTTGGAAGTGTTAACCAGGAACATTCAGCAAGATGAAGAAATAAAAGGAATGGGGAAAAAAGAAATTACTGTTTAAAAACAACTGTACCCAGTTCACACACTGTTTGATGTAAATTCAATGTTATATAAATAAAAGAAATGAAACATTAAAAAAGGAAGGAAGGGCATTTGGCTAGTAAACTCTGAGCTATGTCTAGTTGCCTTGACTTTATGCTAAATTGAGGGATTATGGGCTCATAAAAAGGAAGGTTTTTAACTGGTTATAGAAGGCAGTATGAAGTGCAATAATAGTCTCTTGTGCTATTCGAGAGGAACATTTAAGTAACTACACAAAGTAGTAGCTACTTGAAGGACATAGTCTGAGTATAATTCCAGTGAAATGACACTCAGCATTTCAAGAATTCAAGTCTTTGAATTAGGCACTGAAAGTTGAAAAGGATAAAGTGGAGGTGATTTAAGGTTTTGCTCTCCAAGTACAAAGAAAGAAGTGATATCCGTCTTAGAGTTTGTAGATATATAGCATGATAATTTTGGTTTTTATAACAGTTTTTAAATCAGAGTGCAACTTCTTAGATGCAGTGGAAAATTCTGATCCAAATAGAGTAAATAAACAAAGCAGTCTCCAAAGGCATTTGATAAATAAAAGAAATGTGGAGAAAAGCTATTTGCAACAGCCAATCCCGAAAAGACCCGATTTTAGTCAACCCATTATCTTCCCAGATGGATGCCTCTGATGTAAGTCTAGGAGCAATGTTGCTAAAGGAGTCTAGTGATAGAAACTATCCAAAAAAGCTTTATGCAGTTAGGAAGAAAGACTAATCTCTAAAATGAGCAGTAGCATATACAAAATAAGCAGTAGGAACTAGGAAGAACAGTAAGAAGAAAATGTACAGTAATTTTCTGTGAACCACATAAGCCATAACTGTTAATGTGATTAGAAATGATGAAACATACCAACTGTCATGTCTTCCAATTGTATCACTGGCTGTAAATTACATAAGGTTGCAATTGTACACAAGTTAGGATAGCAATACATTTTTTTTAAAATCAAGACATGGTAAAGATTCTGCAGTAGTCACCATAGATGGGTAGATGGATGAATTAAAGAAGCAGAGTCTTCTCTAAGAAGAAGGCAATGTTTTGGTTTTGGTTTTTTTTAAAGGGAAAGGCATGTGGGAGAAAGCTCTACATATGTATAGAGAGAAGCACGGGTGTAGCGCAGAGGGCTCCAACCTTGGCAACTTTAAGGCTTGTAATTCAACTCCCAGAATTCGCCAGTTAGAATGGGGATTAGGTTGGAGACCTCTAGTGTAGCAGGCTGGTGCCTACTACCACCTGGTGTTATAGAATCATAGAGTCATCGGTCTGGAAGTGATCTTGGAGTTATTCTAGTCCAACACCCTATCCAAGGAATGAAGGAAGCTTTTGGAAGATACAAATGACAGTTAGAACTGCTCTAGAATAACTACTCTATAGTCTCTGCCTACATGAGCTATGCACAGTGGTTAAAATGCAGTACTGCAGGCTACTTCTGCTGCCTGCTGGCTGCCTGCAATTTGCCAGTTCAAATCTCATTAGGCTCAAGGTTGACTCAGCCTTCCATCCTTCTGAGGTGGGTAAAATGAGGACCCAAATTTTGGGGGGCAATATGCTGACTCTGTAAACCACATAGAAAGGGCTGTAAAGCACTGTAAATTGGTATTTATTTATTTATTATTTAGAGTTGTATGCCGCTCCTCTCCGCAGACTCGGGGCGGCTCACAACAAAGTGAAACAATTTACAACAAATCTAAATTACAGTTTAAAAATATTTTAAAAACCCCATTTTCTAAACAAACATACATACAGACATACCATTCATAAATTGTATATGCCCGGGGGAGATGTCTCAGTTCCCCCATGCCTGATGACAAAGGTGGGTCTTAAGGAGCTTACGAAAGGCAAGGAGAGTAGGGGCAGTGCTAATCTCTGGGGGGAGTTGGTTCCAGAGGGCCGGGGCCGCCACAGAGAAGGCTCTTCCCCTGGGGCCTGCCAACCGACATTGTTTAGTTGACAGGACCCGGAGAAGGCCCGCTCTGTGGGACCTAATCGGTTGCTGGGATTCGTGCGGCAGCAGGCGGTCTCGTAGATATTCTGGTCCAGTGCCATGAAGGGCTTTGAAGGTCATAACCAACACTTTGAATTGTGACTGGAAATTGATCGGCAACCAATGCAGACTGTGGAGTGTTGGTGAAACATGGGCATACCTAGGTAAGCCCATGACTGCTCTCGCAGCTGCATTCTGCACGATCTGGAGTTTCCGAACACTTTTCAAAGGTAGCCCCATGTAGAGAGCATTACAGTAGTCGAACCTTGAGGTGATGAGGGCATGAGTGACTGTGAGCAGTGAGTCCCGGCCCAGATAGGGCCGCAACTGGTGCACCAGGCGAAACTGGGCAAATGCCCCCCTCGCCACAGCTGAAAGATGGTTCTCTAATGTGAGCTGTGGATCGAGGAGGACGCCTCGAGGTATATAAGTCTAAGTGCTATTGCTATTGCTACTTGCCAGCTGCTAATTGATCAAGATAGAACAGGACTGTCAAACTCATGGGCTGTGGATTGGGTGCGATATGTGCTGGCCATGACCACGCCCAGTTTAGCAAATGGGGAAAAAGTCCTGATATGTTACATGATGCCACCATGATGATGCAAGTTTGATACCCTTGAGATTGAAGAAAGGGTGGACTGAATAATATGAGAGGGTAGAATGTGTTGGAGAAAAAGACAGTGTATTTGAGTCTAAAAGATGAAACAGGTTATCTAAAGAAAATCTAAAGAAATTTAAGAAAAGAACTATATTGGACAGCTGGGGGAAAAGTTGAATTGTTGTTAGCCTTAACAGAAGAAGAAGTAGTAGTGGATGATGATGAGGAGGAGGAAGCAGTGATGGAAGCAGCTGAGAGTTGAAAGTTACCTGCAAGCAGTAATAGTCAACAATCTGAGATAAAAGATAAAATTTATTTCAAAGTGACTCATTATTTTGAATCTCCAAGAGAAGGAAAAAACAGAACCCCCTACAGTGTGAGTGATAGGCTAACAAAACACTGTGAAAATGGAAGAATGTTAGAAATGAAGAGGAAGAAATAGTTTTATGACACTGAAAGGAGGAGTGCCAGAAATAAAAACAAAGATTGTATGTTACTTGAACACAGTGCATAAAGCTACTTCTCCCAGAACACAGAAGGCTCTGTAAATAAGTCAATAGGCTTAAAGGATGCTACCCAGGGTTTATGTGGTTAGAGAAAGAATAGGATTAAGACTTATCCATGAACCAATAATAGAATCTATACCTCTTTGTCTACCATGTCTGGGAACAATCCTAAATGAATCAGCCACAGTGCTGAAGTTTAAAGCATTGCATTTGTAACTATCCACTCTTATGCCTGAGTCTAAATAAATTTTTCATTTTCAAAAAGACTGGCTTCACTTTTTCATAGAAACATAGAAGACTGATGGCAGAAAAAGACCTCATGGTCCATCTAGTCTGCCCTTATACTATTTCCTGTATTTTATCTTATAATTGATATATGTTTATCCCAGGCATGTTTAGATTCAGTTACTGTGGATTTACCAACCACGTCTGCTGGAAGTTTGTTCCAAGGATCTACTAGTCTTTCAGTAAAATAATATCTTCTCATGTTGCTTTTGATCTTTCCCCCAACTAACTTCAGATTGTGTCCCCTTGTTCTTGTGTTCACTTTTCTATTAAAAACACTTCCCTCCTGAACCTTATTTAACCCTTTGACATATTTAAATGTTTTGATCATGTCCCCCCTTTTCCTTCTGTCCTCCAGACTATACAGATTGAGTTCATTAAGTCTTTCCTGATACGTTTTATGCTTAAGACCTTCCACCATTCTTGTAGCCCGTCTTTGGACCCGTTCAATTTTGTCAATATCTTTTTGTAGGTGAGGTCTCCAGAACTGAACACAGTACTCCAAATGTGGTCTCACCAGCGCTCTATATAAGGGGATCACAATCTCCCTCTTCCTGCTTGTTATACCTCTAGCTATGCAGCCAAGCATCCTACTTGCTTTTCCTACTGCCCGACCACACTGCACACCCATTTTGAGACTGTCAGAAAAGATACACACTCGGCATGACAAGAAAAGATAGAAAGACCTGCACAGGGATTAGAGAACAGATGAAAGTATAGGATATCATCAAGAGAGTAAAATAATTGAAATGGAAATGGTCACATAGCAAGAAGAACTGATGGCAGTTGGACCAAGGCAGTCATAAAATGGATTCCACTTGATAAAAAGCGTCCACGAAAGAGACCAAGACAAGGTGGGTTAATAACAACAGCAAGTATTGTGGCAAAACTAAGTTCAGGACCATATTTGTTGGAAACAGCAGAAGAGGCCTGTGAACCCCCAGCATCCCATTCCTGGATTAACTTTATATCATTTATTAATTAAATTTATTTATTAATCGAATTTGTATGGCACCCAATCTCAAAGCACTCATCTTCCACAAACTATGAAATAGATGTCCTTAAAGTAGCTTCAATCTGCTAGCCTTTCTACTTCTCAAAAAAGTTAAGATTTTCCTATATATCTGCTGGATTTTAAATATTATATTATTTATTTAAGAGAGCTGTCTTCTGGGTAGAAATATCTGAATAAATTAAAATAAAAACAATGAATAGACTTATGATACGTTTTAGAGAACCCTGTCATGTTTACCTTTTTACCCTGAAACTTTCTGTATCAGTAATTTTTTTTAAAATGCACAGGATAGTTATAACATAGTTTTTAGTGCAAACATACACTTTTTAAAAAGTTAATCTTGCTAGCCAGGAGCAATAAACATGGCAGGCTCCAATTCACTACATTTATTTATAATCTCCTGGAATTTTTTTTCCCCCTTAAGGAGCATGCCCTTTTAAGGGCAAATATATTCCAGACAGATTTCTTTTAAAAAAAAAAATTATAATGACAGAGAGAGAGAGGAAAACAAAGAAAATCCACTTAAGCACATGGGTTAAAACTACTGATAGAAACTCAACACTTCATTTATTTAAACAAACCTAGGGACTTAGGAAGTGTATAATGTCAGATGGTGAGCTTTACCCTTTGGGGAAACTGCCTTTGAAATGCCATCTGTTTGGCTCACAAGATTTTCGAAGGCACGAAGTCATCAAGGTCAAACATGGGCATTTCTACTCAGATCACAAGTGGGACTGATAAAAAAAAGTGATATTAAAAGTTGTATTTCTTTTAATAATGGTTCTTAAAACTTCACCTTCTGCCATATGAGGCTCATTTGATTTTTAGTGGCTAGGGGCATTACCTGTGCATAGGTCTGCAGTCGGGACCTTGATTAAAATCTTTGATGTATGCTGCGTCAAAAATGTATCTGAGAAATGTTATAATGATGTCCTTGACAACTATGTTTCCTTTTTCATTTATACAGATGTGAACCATTTTGCACAAGATAATATGCTAAAATAATGAACAGGTTTGGATAAGAATGTCATATGCTTTTAACGTATGGTTAAAGGTCTTCAAGTCCCTTGATATTGACATCACCTCCTGGGAAACCCTGGCACAAGATTGAGCAACATGGCACATGCTGATCCACCAAGGCCGTCAGACATCTAAGGCCAGAAGAACATTCTGAGCAGTAGAGAAGTGAGCACTCTGCAAGACCAGGGCTGTAAATGCAAATGCTGTGACAATGATGCCCACACATGCCTGCCCAACATGTGGCAGAACATTTTGTGCCCATATAGGCCTTACCAGCCACCCACATATCAAGACATATCAAGTAGAGCCCACAACTCACTAGATGTCAAACAACCTTGGACAAACATCACCATCAGGGTTAAACATTTTGTCTGTTAATAATAATAATAATAATAATAATAATAATAATAATAATAATAATAATAATAATAATAATTTATTAGATTTGTATGCCGCCCCTCTCCGAAGTCATATTGATTCTAGAAAGTAGTGCTCATCTGAGAGCCAGCATTGTCCGAAGATATTTCTGTGGTCATGTGGTCCACGTAATTGAACAAGATGGATTGGATGAGATGGAATGCTGTTACTTTCCCACCAAAGTGGTACCCATTTATCTACTCACATTTGCACAATTTTGAACTGCTAGGTGGGCAGCAGCTGGAACAAGTAGCAGGAGGTCAACCCATCGTACAGTGCTCAGGTCTCGAATCTAGGCTGGCAGCTTTCCAGTTGACAAGCTCAGCATGTTTTAACCGCTGAATAATTGCACCCCTCATGTAGGGTTAGGGAGGGGTATTTTGTTGCAATCAAGAAGTTTAACCTCTACAGATCTGAGTAGAAAAAGCCATTTTCCTTCCATTAGAAGCATCAGAGTGCTTTAATGTTACAAGGCAAGACACAATGTTGAGGCAGATCTCAGCTGAACCTTGCAACCTGAAGTTCATATACTGACTCACTGACCAGAGTCACACATATTATTTTCTGTGCTATATTTTTAATGCTGGTTTTGGATTAAACCAAGAGGAACATACCAAATGCAACATTAATTTAAATAATAGAATTTAAATAATTCTAAACTTATGGCTTTGAACATATTTAATTCTTTCCTAAATGGTTACTGGCTTTTAACTGAATTATTATTTTTTCTCTTTTGCTTTTTAATGGAAAATTATATTCCACTTCAGGATTGTTTTTAAATATGGAAATTTGGGATATAAATTTGGTAAATAAATAGTTAAAGGATGTAGTTGGAGCCTTACAGGGTTACATAAGCCATGATAAAACAATTATAGTTAAATGTAAAGTTTGAACTAACCATTAGCTGCCTTCAGATCTTTGATGGTTAAATTGAAACCATTTCCAATCATGTGATCTGATTTTAGATGCAGATTTTTTTTACTTCCTTTATACAGCCTTCCTTTCCCCAACCCATCTAGCCAGTTTCATGTGAGTTTCTGATTACTAGGGATGTGGATATCTTGCAAAACCCAATACAAAATTGATTTAGTTCAGGAAGTCGATCCTATCCAACAATTGAAATCAGTTGAGAAAATTGACTCAAATTAGACCTTTGAATGATCAATTTAGATTGGATCAATTGTGATTTCCAAACTGACTTGGAAGAAACTGTATATGTGCAAAATCATCTAACATGTCCAATTTGATGATCTGAATTCATTTTTCAATTCAATTAAAGAAGCTGATTTAATTTGGAGACTGAATTAAAGTGTCTCCAAAACAAATCTCCAAGCTGTGAATTTACAAATTAATGCAGGCAATTGTGTTCCCTATTACATCCTACGGATATGAAACTTGGACTTTCAAGAAGGGCAGAACAAGTTACTGAAAATTTTGAATGTTGGTGTTGGAAGAGACTTCTGGTAATTCCAAGGGTAGCTAAGAAAACAAGCAAATGGTTCATAGAAAAAAATCAGTCTAGAATTCTCATTTGAGACCCTAATGCCCAGGCTCAAATTAGGTTATTCTGAATAGCTTCACATTCACATGTGAAAACCTAGTTTTCTTAAGAAATCAATAATATTGGAAAAGCTGAAAGGAAAGAGAAGATAGAGATGATCAATAGTAAGATGGAAGGACTTGACTGTAGTTGTAATGGGTATACCATTACACTGAAGAGCAAGGTTGGGAATTGATAATTGACACTGACTTGAGATCACATTGTCAATCAATTGGATAAGAACTGAGGGAAAACTAAAAAAAACCCCATGACTGAAAATCATGGGGTTTTCTTTTTAGTCTTGCAATATCAGTTAAGTGGTTAAATAAGAATCATAAAATGACTTCATGGCATAATTTATTATTGGGAGAATTAGGTTTTACATGTTTTTCTCTCCTTCATCTCTGGTGAGGTCGAAATGATGAAATTCAGTTTATAATTAACTATAATTTATTTTCTAATCTGTGACACATTTAGTTCTGGCCTTTGAAACAAGCCTTCTTTTTAAACCAAGCTCTATGGTGGGCTTATTTTAGTAATCTAGGTTAAATTACGTTTTTCCTGAATTTGCGTGTAATATAACTCTGAAATACAGATTTCCCCTTCCCCCTCTCCCCCTCCCTCCCTCCCTCCCTTCCTTCATTGTATGAAGACCTTTCAATCTCTCATCATAATTCGACAAAATTTATCTCCATAGATTCATATACTTTATATATCTACAGTGTGATCACTTTATTCCCTGCCTACCTGGAAATATACAATAGCACTATACATAGAATTCTTAGAAACGCCGGGTAACCCATTCAGGATGCTACCTTCTAGGTGTTCTTCCAATCTATTTATGTCTTCAATTTGCAAGAGCTTTCAATACAAGTAAAGTGAAAAGTCATTTTGGGAAATCTGGATTTTGAAAATAATTATCTTTTAGGAGTTCCTCTCCCCATGAAAACAGAAACGACTGTCCCAAAGTTAGCTCTTCATCTGCTGATAAGATGAACCTACGATTAACACCTTTTTCAAGTTGGATTGGAGGTGAAAGCAATCTCATTTGGCAAAACCTCATCCCATTTGCTGACATCTTCATTAACCTCACTGATAAGGAAACCATTTCACTTTTTTTTTGTTCAAGGCTTGAGATGGTATCTTCATACTTTCACCTAACAATGCTAATTCTCTGTATGAGACATGCAGGTTGAATTGCCTTGATAATTTCATAGAGCTCTATACCTTTTTGTGTTTCTCCCTTTAGTTTAAAAGGTTGATGCAGAAAGAAACCAATTATTTCAAGCTTACTACAGTAGGCTGGTTATAAGAGGGACATTTCATTTCCTTCAGCAAAACAAAATGCACAAGGATAAAGATCCAGAAACATAGCTGAAAGTGATCATCAGATCATATTGGCTAGACTCATATATCACATAAACCAATGGTTTGTTTTATCCATGAATAAGGCACAGTGTCTTGCTTTGGAAAATATATAAAGCTGTAAACCATGCATTACAATCTACAATGATTATTCTTCTTAATACTACTCTGGGAAGCCTAACAAGTGGCTTTAAAAAAAATAAAGAAACAGCTAAGAAATGAGATGTTAAGAAGCACACATAACATATTTTTATCTTTAGTTTCTCCTAAAGTAGAATCAGATAGATTAGTTTTAAAAACCTAAGGAATCATTGTCAGCCATATGGAAAAACCTGGGTAAGTACATGATGACTTCCACACCAGGCCCTAATTTTCATAATGGCATAGGCACTTTGAAACATTCAATCTACAGTTTGAATTTTACTTAATACCAATCTAATTATTGTCAGTTGATCTTGGTGATTTAGGTAAAGTAATATTGGCTTGGTCAAAATGCACACAATGCTCAGATCATCAATATTCAGAATACTTGTGAGATCCACCGAAAAGAAGTTGGTCAAATGGAATATATAGTTTAATATAATTAACAGAATATTAAGGCAAGAGACGTCCTTGTCTGGTGAAAATCTATTTTAACTCCCAGTAAGAGTAATTTATACATTGTGAACATGGGGATATAATTATTTTCATGTTTCTTCAATATATAGTGGAAATCCGGATACTGTAAACATGAAATATTGGGTACACTAAGTAGAGTTGTTTATAGTTTCAAAAGATATCTTGGCACAAAATGAGAGAGCTGGTTTGGTCTAGTGGCTAAGGCACCAGACTAGAAACTAGGAGACAGTGAGTTATAGTCCCACCTCAGACATGAAAGTTGAATGGGTAACCCATCACCACTGATCGATCAACACTTGGTTGATCCAAAAACAAATAAACCAAACAAGCACAATCTCAACTTGTGGGGAAAATGCTAGGAAGGGGGGGAAATCATGTTATTAAATGAAAGTACTTTGGTCTATAAGGAAAAATGTAGAATAAAATGAGGTGGAGTAAAGAAAAGTTTCTGCATGTCAAGTTTTATTTTTTATTTGGAGGGAGGGAACACTCCCAGAGTTATTCTCATGGTATGATTTTTTTTAAAGAAAAAGTCAACGTGAAAGCTACAACATTGCAATCCAAGTTCTGCCTAGGTTTTTTTTTAATCAATCACATTATTGTGGCCAACATCTTGACTTTTTTGACCATAGCCTGAGGATATCCCTGTTAAACCAAATAACAGTTCATGGGTGCACTGATGCAGTAAAAGAATTACTTCTGAAAATGATATTAAGAGGAAAGGGGAAATAATAGAACAGAGTCTGGGGATCTACAAAGATGAGAAAATAAAACTTCTTTGATGGCACATCCTAAATTCATTAATCATGAACATTTGTTATTGGAGGGATCCAGCTACTATAACAATCAGTGAAAGTATTGACAGCCTTGTATTGTATGGTTATCTCCACTGTGATCTTCTGTATTTCCCTGTTAAACTTCTTTCCAGGCATACCTGAGCCTAATTTTGTTTTTCTCTAGCCTTCAAATTTTGCAAGGCAATTCTCCAAACGCAAACATACAAAATATATATAAAGAATGCACGTGACAAGATACTGAGAAAGACATCTGTAGAAGGGATAAATTCATTAAAATTTAAAATCCCAATGTTTAAAGTGATGGGCATGGGTGCGCAGGAAGGGGTTGGGTGTACATGGACGGCACGAGATTTGCTTCCTATCCATGCATAGGTAGCGAAATCTCATGTGAGGATGCGCATGACCATGAGATTTTGGCATTTCCCCCTGGTTTTTTGCTTCTGCGCATGCTTCTGCACATGCACAGAATGTGCAGAATGCACAGAATGCACACAAGCAAAAAACCCGGCAAAACCCACCAAAATCCCACCTTCACGTGCTCTTTGCATGAGATTTCTCTTCCTGCGCATACACAGGAAGCTAATCTTATGCCAGGCACACACGCCCAGCCGCCAGTCAGCTGGAGCTGCACAGACAGCTCCATTTCCATCATCTGGATGGTGTGTCCCCACCCACTCCATCTGGCAGTAGACCTTCACTGGGTGAGCTCCTGATTCTTGCTCAGCTCCTTCCAATCTAGCAGTTTGAAAGCATGCAAATGGGAGTAGAAGAGATAAATAGGTACCACTTTGGTGGGAAGGTAACAGTGTTGCCATGTGCCTTGGCATGCAATCATGCCAGTTACATGGCCACGGAAGCGCCTTCAAATAATCTGGCTCCCAGTTTTATTTATTTATTGGATTTGTATGCCGCCCCTCTCCGTAGATTCGGGGCGGCCTACAACAGTAATAAAAAACAGCATGTAAATCCAATACTAAAACAACTAAAAACCCTTATTATAAAACCCAACATCCATATACACAAACATACCATGCATGAATTGTAAAGGCCTAGGGGGAAAGAATATCTCAGTTCCCCTATGCCTGATGGCAGAGGTGGGTTTTAAGGAGCTTACGAAAGGCGAGGAGAGTGGGGGCAATTCTAATCTCCGGGGGGAGTTGGTTCCAGAGGGCTGGGGCCGCCACAGAGAAGGCTCTTCCCCTGGGCCCCGCCAAACAACATTGTTTTGTTGACAGGATCTGAAGAAGGCCCACTCTGTGGGACCTAATGGGTCGCTGGGATTCGTGCGGCAGAAGGCGGTCTCGTAGATACCCTGGTCCTGTGAAGGGCTTTATAGGTGATGACCAACACTTAGGATTGTAGTTTAGGATTGTATCAGACTGTCACAAGCGTCGTTTTGACTTTTTTGAACCTTCTCATCCCCTGCATCCCTAAGGTCGCTGCTTATCTGACTCGCAAAGCAGGTCAAGTGATCTGACTGTATAACACTCAGAAATATTAAAATTATGTTATATGCTTTGATCCAAATTACTGTATTATGAACTGGGGATGGAAGCATAACTCTTAACTCATGCCTCAAAAGAATTTAATTCAGCAATTCCAATGTGACAAATGTTTAACACATCATTTCCCCTTCTTTGTGTGTGTGTGTGTGTGTGTGTGAATGTGTGTGTGTGTAGTACAGCCTCAGTAAATCTTAATAAATGAATCTCTGCTAAGCTCATAAAAGGGCTTGATGACCTAAAACACTCACAAGTTAATTCTCTTTCCCTCTCTGTATGCAGAGCTAATTTTCCTGAAATACAGCTTGCCAACTTTGAAACGTGCAACTCAGAGAACACACAAAAAAAGGTTTGCAGCCCAGAACGGCATGCAGAGGATTCAGAGTGATTGGTGTCAGTTATTTCTCTAAGCCTTTGAGTGATTTAATTTGTGGAAGTAATTCCAAGAGTAATATCCCATTTGAAGTTAATGGTAGCTGTGCACTTAAGCACATTGACTGATAACTACTTTACAGTTTGAGCTTGTTAGCAGATCAGGAAATCACTACAGCTCATCAAGTGAGGGATCACCTAAAAAGAATGCAGACAGAACACTTCATTCTTAGAGCAAATTATAAAGGACTTTCAGTAAAGTTATAGGCCAGTGATGGCGACCCTTTCTTTCCTCAGGTGCCGAAAGAGTGTGTGTGTGTGTGCTATTGCACATGAGTGAGTGCTCACACCCATAATTTAATGTCTGGGGAGGGTGAAAACAGCTTTCCCTGCCTCTCTGAGGCCCTCTGGAGGCTGGAAATGGCCTGTTTCCCAATTTCTGGTGGGCCTAGTAGGCTCATGTTTCACCCACCCCAGGCTCCAAAGGCTTCCCTGGAGCCAGGGGAGGGTAAAAATGCCCCTCTAACCCCCAGAGACTCTCTGGAAGCCAAAAACACCCTCCCAGAACCTCTGTGTGAGCCAAAAATCAGGTGGCTGGCACACACATGCCGGCTGGAGCTGAGCTAGGACAATAGCTTGCATGCCAGCAGTTATGGATCTGTGTGGCACTTGGGGCACCCATGCCAACGGTTTGCCATCACTATTATAGGCTTTAGCTATATATTTATATTATTGTTAATAATATTACTGGTAATTTGCAATTATTTTAGAATAGAAAATGGGATGGAATGGAATGGAATGGAATAGGATGGGATAGGATAGGATACCATAGGATAGGATAGAATACGATACGATACGATACGATACGATACGATAGGATACGATACGATACGATAGGATACGATACGATACTATAGGATAGAATGTGCTCACACTCCTGCACTGCACATGCACAAAATCCCCCCCCCCATCCCCACACATGTACAGAAGCCTCACTGAAGCCTGGGACAGTTAAAAAAACAGGCACACGGGCAAACTGGAGTTTGGAAAATAGCGCCGGTAGTCTTCATCCACCGGGGCCTTTTGCTGGAGGCTCGGGAGACAGGGACACGTGGCATAGCTGCCATCTTGGTTTCAGCCGAGATCTCATGAGATTTTGCGAGATCTCGGCCGATAATCAGGCCAGAGTGGCATGATTGATGATGTGTCCGGGCGGGGCCTGCCAGCCCTATAAAAGGGCGAGCAGGCCCGGAGCTGAGCCTTTTCGCCTGGACTCATCGTCAAGAGCAGACACCCGCCCGCCCTCCCTATCTTGCAGTGTGCTATTCTGGGTCGCCCTAGGGGGCCGAATAGGAATTTTTGGTGGTCTGGCCTTTTAGCCGGACCGTTTTTTTGCCTATTTCACACTGTGGAGACGGATAAGCGGTTAGGGGGTGCTTGCACCTGTTTTAGGTTAATTGGCTTACCTTTGGTAATTTGGGTAGGCAGGTTAGGGATGGAAAACTGGGTGGTGGTTTAGCAACTGCGTGTTCTCTGTTGGGCATCTTTGGGGATGACTGACAGGTTCTCTCCAAAGGCTTGTGGTATTGGCGACCTGAGCAGTTGGGGGGAACCTGTCTTTGGGTCCCGCCCATTTAATTCCCCTTCTAGGGGTTAGCCGGCTGGACCTCCCACATGCAAGTGCATGGCAAGGTCTCAGGTGAGGGAGTGGTCCCTCACCTGGATTAGCATGGAGCTACGCCCATAAGTAGCCCCGGAAGTTTATTCTACGTCATTTTCCGCCCCGGAAGCAATTGTTTGACCCTGCGGGTCCTTGTTAGGATCATAGTTAATTATGCTAATTATGCTAATTTAATTATATAAATTATGCAAATTTATTTTAATAAAATGACCCAGTTTTAAATCCAGCTTTTGTGTCCGTGTCGTCACTCCGCCTCTCCTGCAAATGAATTTCCAGTTTGTCCGTTGTGCTGGTTTTCGCATTCTGGAACCTTCCTGAAACCCTGGAGTGTGAAAAACAACACAGTCCATTTTCCAAACTTCCAGTTAGCACGTTGGCCTGTTTTTCACATTCTGGGGATTCAGAAAGCTTCATTGAACCCTCCGGAGTGTATAAAACAGCACAACAGGCAAACAAGAAGTGCGTTTTCTGAATTTCCATTTTGTCCGTTGGATGGTTTGTGACATTCCAGGGCTTCAGAGAAGCTTCCCTGAAGTGTACGAAGGGCAAAACAGCCTTCCTCAAAGCTGAAAATCAGCTGGCTAGCATGCACATGAATGCTGGAGCTAACATATGACAACGTCTTGTGTGCCCTCCGATATAGCTCGCGTGCCATAAGTTCGCCATCAAGGCCCTATACCCTGTTATGCAAATGGTGGTCCACTCTCTTTTTAAAACTTCCAGTGTTGGAGCATTCACCACTTTTGCAGGCAAGCTGTTCCCCCACTTAATTGTTCTGTCAGGAAATTTCTTCTAGGTTGCTTCTCTCTTTGATTAGTTCGATCCCTTGCTTCTTCTGAGACTGGCAGAAGTCTAAAGATTTGAGTCCTAATCAAGAATTATTAAAGTGAAGACTGAGAACATAGGCAATGCCTAACAGGATGGTGGGTTTTTTTTTCCTTTTGTAAAATTACCCTGTTCAGCTCTGATAAATTTAAAAGCACCGATTGGAGAATTGGAGAAAGTGCCTATTTCTCCAAGGGCTCCAAGTCATGATTGGCATCGCATCAAACTCATGTCCGAAACACTGAGATGCTTCCGGGATGAAAGGATGAAAGCCAGTGACATCACTATTGCCTGAGGTACACCCAATTGGGAGCTCTTTTCATGTCTCTGGCAGGACGGGAGCTCACCCTGCCCCACAGCAGCACCTGGGTCTTGAAAGCAGGCTTGCTATCCTCCAATCTGGCATCCTAACCACATGGACCATAAGCAGCAGCAGTAATAACAGTAGGTGTCCTGAGTCAACAACCACTCATTCAGTGACTGTGGAAGCAAAACCTGAGTAGCCTAAAACATATTTTTTTTCCATTTTTAAAATGGGCTCTTAAATTCCTCCAAAGGAAGAAAAAAGATGGGATGGCTTTTGGGGGTTTTTTTTGGTTTTATATCCACATGAGCCACTCTGTTGAAGGAACATTGGCAGTAAACAAATGGCCTTTTGCTCTTTTTTAGTTCTGTACAAGCAGCACAATAGGCTGGTTTCCATGCTGTACCACAGAGGCTGCTCCCTTCTTTCTCCCATTTGATTAAAAAGCAGACGAGCAAGCACACACTACCCCAAAAGTGTCATCCGTTCATGTATAACCACCTTATTAATCTCTTAATGTGGTGTGATGAGTCATGAGCTCTATTTTCTTCCCTTTATCTAAGGAAGCCTGGAGCACTATCTCTGCCAGAAACTTCAGCTGTAATCTATACACCCTACGATACATACTATATTACAGTGTAAAATTACATCTTTTTCGAGGAAAGGGAAAGGCCGGCACATTCCTGTGTTTGCTGTCTCTCTTCATCAACAAAAGCTCTTTACTAATCTGAAGCAATATTGCTTCCTTGAAATTGCACCTTCGGAACGCTTCCTATTAGCAAACAGCATGTAACATCATTTTTACAAGCTACCCTACGGTACTATAAAGCCATGATCTGCTCTACAGTGACTTCATCTTAGCGCCTACTCACCCAATTCCAATAAAGAATGACTAAGCCAGCTATCAATAGAAAAAGAAGAACCACTGCAGCAGCCTTCAGACCAGCTAGTCAGTGGGGGAGATCTTGCCATAATGCTGTTCCCAAAAATGATCTCAGCTATCCATGACTAGAAAGGCTCAATGCAATGGGCAAGAATAAGAAGACTACATTTATGCAAGGAATGGGGCCGTTGCTTGAGCCTGTTGTTAACATGTCTCACTGGTCCCCAACAGAAAAGTTGTCCTCTATAATAACAATCCCCTTTTTGGCTTTGCCTCATGGCATAGTTGGTGTGTTGGTGGGGAGAATGGTTTTGCATGAGCAATCTAATCTCACACATGGACAAATAAATGTTTATGTGGATCGATTCCCAGTGGGCCACACACCAGTTTCAGTCTGTAGCCGAAGAGTTGGAGACCCCTACTCTTTATCAAAGTAATCCTCTCACCCTTATTCCTATCTTTATAGCACCAAGTTATTTTTTCCTTTCTTGGGCATATATAATATTCATCATGCACCTATATTATACTTAAATAATAGTTCTACCACATTGCAATAAATGGCTGTGTGACTGTAACTTGTTGCTTGTATTTTTACAATTTATATTAGTATTGATTGTTTCCTGATTGCTTATTTGTACCCTATGACAATCATTAAGTGTTGAACCTCATGATTCTTGACAAACGTACCATATTTTTCAGTGTATAAGACGTACCGGTGTATAAGATACACCTAGATTTTAGAGGAGGAAAACAAGAAAAAAAGTATTCTGAACCAAATGGTGTAGTACAGGGGTAGGCAAAGTTGGCTCTTCTATGACTTGAAGACTTCAACTCCCATAATTCCTGAGCTAATCATGCTAACTCAGGAATTCTGGGAGTTGAAGTCCACATGTCATAGAAGAGCCAACTTTGCCTACCCCTGGTGTAGTACAGTGATCCCCCGTTTATTGCGTCCCCAACCATTGCGAACAGGGTACTTCGCTATTTTTCAACCCGGAAGTCAAAAATACCATCTACGCATGCGTGCCGGGCACGCATGCGTAGATGGCAGCGGCTTCCCTGGGTCTTCCCCCTCTTGCTGGCGTCAGCGAGGAGTTTCCCCACCGCCCACGCAAACTCCTCGCTGCCGCTCACCCGCCCTTCGCCTGCCCACGCCGTTCGCTCCCCCCTCTTGCTGTCGGGAGGGCGAGAAGCCCTCCCCAGCACCCGCTCGCCCGCCCTTCGCCCTGGCGGAGAAATTCCAGCCCCCACCTGGTCCCGCCCGATCCTCCTCCCTGAGGCAGCTCGCCCTCCCATGGCCGCTTCCTCCACCCTCTATTGCAAGCCTCTCTCCTCCCATATTCTGCCCCCCTCCCAGCTTCCAAGCCGCATTCGCCTTCCTCCGCCACCACCAGCATCCAGCTCCCGGCCAAGCAGCCAGGAAAGCCGAGCCGGGCGTGGTGGGGAACATCGGCGCGGGAGGCAGGAGACGGCCGCCGTCACCGCCATACGCGGCTCGGCTTCCCTGGCTGCTGCTCCGGTCGCCCGATCGTCTCCTGGCTCCCGTGCCGATGTTCCCTGCCAAGCCTGGCTCGGATTCCCTGGCTGCTTGGCCGGGGGGGGGGGGCTCGGCCGAAAGGAGCTGGAGACGCAGAGCTGAACACACCCCTTCATCCCCAAAGGCCGGCCTTTTTGTCTGGGAGGGAAGATGACGTGCCGGTGGCACAGGGGCGAGGGGCGGGAGGCAAATCGCTGCGTCTCCAGCCACTTTTGGCCGAGCCCCCCCCTCCGGCCAAGCAGCCAGGGAAGCCGAACTGGGCTTGGCGGGGAACATCGGCACGGGAGGCAGCTTCTGCCGGACATGGGCAATGGGCGGGACAGAGAAGTGGGGAGAATCAGGAGGCTCCTTTGGCAGCTGGGGGCTGCCTGGCTTTGTTGTTTTGGCTGCAGCGGGTGCCAGGCAGCCTCCAGCCGCCAAAGGAACCTCCTGATTCTTCCCGCTTCTCTGTCCCGCCCATTGCCCGTGTCCGGCAGAAGCTGCTGCCTTATTGCTCTTTGCCGGCGGGATGCAAAGTGCTGGGGTGGGAGGGTGTCCTGACAGCCCCCCCCACCCATATGCTTCGCCTCCCGCCGGGCAAGAGCGCTCGGGTGGCAACTTCTTCTAGATACGGGCGATGTCCACGCTCTCTCTCGGCGCTTTCGAGCCGAGTCCGTGAGCGAGTTCGCTCCCGGACTCGGCTCGAAGGCGGCGAGAGACAGCGGCAAGGAACGGGCCTGTCCACGCTCTCTCTCGGCGCTTTCGAGCCGAGTCCGTGAGCGAGTTCGCTCCCGGACTCGGCTCGAAGGCGGCGAGAGACAGCGGCAAGGAACGGGCCTGTCCACGCTCTCTCTCGGCGCTTTCGAGGCGAGTCCGTGAGCGAGTTCGCTCACGGACTCGGCTCGAAGGCGGCGAGAGACAGCGGCAAGGAACGGGCCTGTCCACGCTCTCTCTCGGCGCTTTCGAGGCGAGTCCGTGAGCGAGTTCGCTCACGGACTCGGCTCGAAGGCGGCGAGAGACAGCGGCAAGGAACGGGCCTGTCCACGCTCTCTCTCGGCGCTTTCGAGGCGAGTCCGTGAGCGAGTTCGCTCACGGACTCGGCTCGAAGGCGGCGAGAGACAGCGGCAAGGAACGGGCCTGTCCACGCTCTCTCTCGGCGCTTTCGAGGCGAGTCCGTGAGCGAGTTCGCTCCCGGACTCGGCTCGAAGGCGGCGAGAGACAGCGGCAAGGAACGGGCCTGTCCACGCTCTCTCTCGGCGCTTTCGAGGCGAGTCCGTGAGCGAGTTCGCTCCCGGACTCGGCTCGAAGGCGGCGAGAGACAGCGGCAAGGAACGGGCCTGTCCACGCTCTCTCTCGGCGCTTTCGAGGCGAGTCCGTGAGCGAGTTCGCTCCCGGACTCGGCTCGAAGGCGGCGAGAGACAGCGGCAAGGAACGGGCCTGTCCACGCTCTCTCTCGGCGCTTTCGAGGCGAGTCCGTGAGCGAGTTCGCTCCCGGACTCGGCTCGAAGGCGGCGAGAGACAGCGGCAAGGAACGGGCCTGTCCACGCTCTCTCTCGGCGCTTTCGAGGCGAGTCCGTGAGCGAGTTCGCTCACGGACTCGGCTCGAAAGCGCCGAGAGACAGCGCCCCCCGGACCCCCAACCCGGGTTTGGGGGGCTGCTAGGAAGCCCTCCATGCCGGCGGCAAACAGCCGCGCCGCCCCCAATCTTCGGCTCCTCGCTAGCGCTGTGGGAGTAAAAACACCATCTGCACATGCGCAGACGGTGTTTTTACTTCCGCATCGCTACTTCGCGAAAACCCGCTCGTTGCGGGGGCTCCTGGAACGGAACCCTCGCAACGAGCGGGGGATCACTGTATTATATTGTTTAATAAAATACCAATGTAACAGAATACATTTTACAACTATGTATACTTTTAAAAACCATATATACTTTTTCTCTTGATATGAACTGGGCGCTAGAAGGTCATTTGACAAAAATTCCAACCAGACGGGGTAGAAATTCCAGCTTATCTATATTCAGCAGTTGTGCAAACCAAAAATAAAATGTCGCTCTCCCTGAAGGCAGAGCATTCCCACGCTCAGGAAAACTTGTTGTCCTGGATCTTTTAGCATTAAAGACCGGGATGGATTTTTTATGGCACACTGAGGACACCAAAAAAGTTCTGCCTTTCCCTCCCCACTTCATTGTGCATACTGAACTTTCTCCAAGGTTGAGTTTTAGCTGCAGCCCTGCCCTTTTCCTGGTGAGAAGGTTGCCAAAAAAAAAAAATCTTTCCAGAGTTTCTCCTCACATCTTGGAGGGAAGCAACTGCAGTATCCACCTCCGTTGGATCAGGCAGGTGTTTTATTTCCCTGAAGTTTTGGGGTGGGGAGGGGAGGCATTATTTCTCTGCAACCCTCCATCCCCCCCCACACTTTCTTGCCTCTCTTGGGAAACTTTTTCACACGGGAGGAAAAGTGAGCTACACACACACATGCCGCTTGCCGAGGTTGGAAAACGTTGCCACACGTGTGTGAACTACACACTTGGGTGTGTAGCTCACTTTTCCTCCTGCATGAAAAAGTTTCCCAAGAGGGGCAAAAGAGTGGGGAGGGGTGGAGGGTTGCAGAGAAATAATGGCTCCCCTCTCCACCCCAAAATTTCAGGGAAATAAAATGGGACACAGCTGCACCACCCCATGGGTCAGCAGTGATCTCAGGCTGGCCTGGCAGGTAAAAGAAGAGTAACCTGTGTCTATGACCACAGCTCCTCCTCCAGCACCACCCTGCCTATTTCCCTCGCTGGGCGAAGTAAGCCGTCTACTCCCATCTGCTCATGCTGGAGAAGCTCGGTCATCCGGAAAGGCAGCTTCCGGGCTAGAGGGCTGTGTGCCAAGATTGTTCCTGAGGGGGCATCGTCTTTCAGCCTTGTGTGTGGATCCTGAGCTTCCAAGGTGGGCATATGAACTGGGGGTGGTGCCGGCAGGGACCCCGGAAGGATGCCCTCAATGCATCCAGATGGCGGAGGAACCCGCGGGGTTGCTTTGATTATCTGGCGGAATGGGTCTCTACTCTATTTTTTTTATTTATTAGATTTGTATGCCGCCCCCTCCGCAGACTCAGGGCGGCTCACAACAATAATAAAACAATGTACAATGTGACAAATCTAATGTTTAAAAGAAAACAAATTAAAATCCCAACATTTAAAAACCATGCAACATAAGCATTATTATTATTATTATTATTATTATTATTATTATTATTATTATTATTATTAATATTATTATTATTATTATTATTATTTATTAGATTTGCATGCCGCCCCTCTCCGCAGACTCGGGGTGGCATACCATACATAAAACTATATAAGCCTGGGGGAGATGTCTCAATTCCCCCATGCCTGGCGATATAAGTGGGTATTTATTTATTAAATTTATTTATTTTTTTATTTATTAAATTTGTATGCCCCCCCTGTCCGCAGACTCTTAAGCAATTTATGAAAGACAAGGAGGGTGGGGGCAGTTCTAATCTCTGGGGGGAGTTGATTCCAGTCAGGGCCGCCACAAAGAAGGCTCTTTCTCTGGAGCCTGCCAGATAACATTGTTTAGTCGATGAGACCAGGAGAAGGCCAAATCTGTGGGACCTTATCAGCCGCTGGGATTCGTGCAGCAGAAGACGGTCTGGGAGATATCTCCTGCCTTTGGGAGGGCACAGTGGTCAGTGAAGGCACTTCGAGCAGAGGGCACCAGCTGCGGAATTCCCGAGCTGAGGCAGATTTGCTTGAAACACCCTTCAAAGACTTCTGCACCTTCCCAAAGGTGCCCCCAAAGATGGGAGATTGGGATGGGGGCTGATGGAGCCAAGCTCCATCCCGCTGGATGATCAAAGCTGCTCCTCCACTGGCTGGATGCATTAAGGGGATACCCGCCCGCTTCTCTGAAGCTGCTGTCATGTGCCCCACTCATCCCCGGGGCTAAGCCACCGGCCTCCTGCCAGGACTGCCAGGCAGCCTTGGGGACAGCCGCCGCTGCTGCCCACTGCCCAATGTTCGGTGTATAAGATGCACCCATTTTTGATGCACTTTTTTGAAGTCAAAAATTGCAGTGACTATTCTATTCTATTCTATTCTATTCTATTTGATTCGATTCGATTCGATTCTGCTGTTGTATTGACTTCACTGCTTTAATATTCTAAATAAAGTTATAATCTGTCTAGAGAAATTTAAATATTGGATGGAATGACATGATGACAATGACAACGATAATGATGATGACAATGATGATGATGATGATGATGATGATGATGATGATATTCAGATGAAATCTTCCAAGTTCAGCCAATATTGATGCTGCTGCATCCATATTTGACCTTGGATGATGTTCCACTTCCTCCTTCAAGGATACTATGCAATTTGAGGGACTCACATCTCTTGTTCAATAAGCAAGGGGCAGCTTTGGCCAGGAAGCCTTTTCTCCAGCTTTATCTGGTGCACTCTTTCGTAGAACAGGGAGCCCTTAAGATCGGTCACTCATGTTCTGGACACCTCATGGCTTTATCAGTGCCATATGTTTCCATGGAGCTACTCCTGAAGACCATCTAAAAACTTGAACTGCCTGTAATGGAACAGCAATGATATGAAGCAACATACTTGGTATGCCCATGTAACAACTCAACTTCCCGAGTTGCACTACTTGCCAGTTTCCTTCTAATAGCAATTCAAGGTGTTGGTTGCTACCTCTAAAGCCCTCTATGCCATAAAGCCTAGTTATTTGAGTGATCACCTATCTCCCATAGTATCTGCTCAGCTGGTTTAATCAGCTGTTTTAATCTGGTAGGGATGGTGAACCTCAGGTCCTATCAATTAGGCAATGCCATCTGTCTGCACCCTGGAAGCATGCTTTTTTTGGATACAGTCCATCGCACTTTCCAAACATTTAATTGCAATCATTTTTTTTTCTATAGGGGAAATTAAAGAGGTTAAAACTTAAGGAGATAGTAAAGTAAGGAGACACAAAACTACATATAATTGTAATTAACAGACTAAATCTACTTTGATTTGTTCTATGCAGAAGTACTTGGAAAAAAAAGGTACAATATCATTACTATTATTGTCTATTAAGCACAGGAAATATCAGACTAATCGCTTACATATACAGTGGTACCTCGGTACTCGAACGCTTCCTTTCTCATACATTTCGGATATCGAACAAAATTTTCGGCAAAAATTTGCTTCGGTATCTGAACAAAAATTCAGATACCAAACAGCCAGAGAAAATTTTGTTCATTATCCGAAATGTAATCCCGGCAGCTCCTCATGGAGTACCTCACCACCTTCACGGGCAAGAGCGGCCGCCTGCTGAGGGGCACCGCCAACCGTCTCTGGGGCGCCGTCCCCGGCGTGTGGAGCCTCCGCCAAGTCCACTTCCAGGATCCCCAACACGACGGGGTTCCCTCGCCGCCCGCTTGGCAAGATAACTTGATCCCAGTTGGGCCGGCGGGTTTCGGGAGGGAGGGAGTAGAATGTTTTTCTTCACAGCTGGTCAGTCAGAAGGAAACAAAACGTCCGTCCTTCGCTCCCCCCCTCCCTCGTGGGGGGACCCAGAATGCACGACTCCTAAAAAGTTGTGTTTCCCAGCCTTTTGTGGAGGGCACTCAGCAGCGCCGGGAAAGTCAGCAGCTTTCCTTTCTCATGTGACGTTCCCGGCGCTGCTGCTGCTTAAAGGAAAGCCGCCCTCGCTGAGAAGGAGAAAGTTGGTGTAGCTGCTTAAAGGGAAGAAGGAGCCCCCGAAACTGCCTACAGCTTGGAGCGGAAAGGTGTAGGAAGGGTGGGGGCAGCTGCAATATCGGCAGTTTCGGGGGCTCCTTCTTCCCTTTAAGCAACTACACCAACTTTCTCCTTCTCAGCGAGGGCGGCTTTCCTTCAAGCAGCAGCAGCGCCGGGAACGTCAACAGCTTCCCTTTCTCATGTGACGTTCCCGGCGCTGCTGCTGCTTGAAGGAAAGCCGCCCTCGCTGAGAAGGAGAAAGTTGGTGTAGCTGCTTAAAGGGAAGAAGGAGCCCCCGAAACTGCCTACAGCTTGGAGGAGAAAGGTGTAGGAAGGGTGGGGGCAGCTGCAATACCGGCAGTTTTGGGGGCTCCTTCTTTCCTTTAAGCAACTACACCAACTTTCTCCTTCTCAGCGAGGGCGGCTTTCCTTCAAGCAGCAGCAGCACCGGGAACGTCAACAGCTTCCCTTTCTCATGTGACATTCCCGGCGCTGCTGCTGCTTGAAGGAAAGCCGCCCTTGCTGAGAAGGAGAAAGTTGGTGTAGCTGCTTAAAGGGAAGAAGGAGCCCCCGAAACTGCCTACAGCTTGGAGCGGAAAGGTGTAGGAAAGGTGGGGGCAGCTGCAATACCGGCAGTTTGGGGGGCTCCTCCTTCCCTTTAAGCAGCTACACCAACTTTCTTCTTCTCAGCGAGGGCGGCTTTCCTTCAAGCAGCAGCAGCACCGGGAACGTCACACGAGAAAGGGAAGCTGCTGACGTTCCCGGTGCTGCTGCTGCTCGAAGGAAAGCCACCCTCGCCGAGAAGGAGAAAGTTGGTGTAGCTGCTTAAAGGGAAGAAGGAGCCCCCGAAACTGCCGGTATTGCAGCTGCCCCCACCCTTCCTCAGATCTTTATCCCATAGGAAATAAAGGAAATAGGGGCTGGAAACCAATTAAACCCATTTCCATTATTTCCTATGGGATAAATTAATTCGGTACTCGACCAAATCGGTTCTCGACCACACTTTTGGAATGGATTATGGTCGAATACCGAGGTACCACTGTAGTTATTTTGAATTTTTTATGAAAAGAGATGCACCCATAATTTATTGTTCTTCCTAAAAATATATCTTGCTATTGAAGACCAGCAAAAGATAAGATAACATCAGGCCCCAAACCACAACAATGGACCCATTTGTTGCATAAATTTGGTCTACTTGTGGGAGGAAGACTCATGTCTATTGTAGGGAGCTACTTACCATGTCTGTCTCTTCCTCCTTCCCTCCCCCTTCCTCTCTCTCTCTCTTTCTCTCTCCCTCCATCTTTCTCCCTCTCTTTCCCTCTCACTCCCCCACCTCCTTGTGTCATTCTTCCCCATATCCATGTATGCATATTCTGAATGACAGGTAGTGAAAGGTGGATGCAGAAAAAAGGAGTGCAATTATTTTCACAATTGACTCACTGAGCTAAATTTCCTTTATCTTTGGAATCTTGGGAGGAGGCCAGGAAGTAGTTAAAATTACATGGAAAAAAATTCACCTTAGATGACAGGTGGAGCCTCCTGGTTTATGAAATTACAGAAAGGCTATCAGGTGAAGTGATCCTCAAACAGAGGCAGTAATCTGTCAGAGATACTACCCTGCACAAAGTTTTGGATTAGATCAATGTTTCTCAATGCAACTCCGAGAAAGTTGAATTCTCAGAATCCCCCACCCAGCACTCTTGAAAAACAACGTTTTAGATCAGGGATCTCAAAGCTCGGCAAAAACTTCCTATGCTGGCTGGGGAATTCTAGGAGTTGAAGTCCACTAGGCTTAAATTTGTCAAGTTTGGAGACCCCTGTCTTAGACGATCTTCAAGAGTCCTTCCAATGCTCTAAATTTATGAAGCCAGTTCAGCTCTATGGAAGAGGAAACGAGGCTTATCAAGCTTTCTGAACAGCACAGCTAATTCTCTGACTTTTTAAAATAACCCCCCCCCCAATTTTTCCCTGCAAGTATATATGATACATTCAATAAAAGGTTTCTCTTTTTCTTCTGAAAAAAAATTCATTAATGCAATCAAGACAATAAAGAACATTATTAGCGTGGTTAAAATGTATCTCTTTCTCTGTACCTAAAAATAAAACAGAGAACGAACCTGTGATGGAGATGCTTTATTATCTGTATGCATTCTGATGGGGAAGTCTAAATTCAACGGGATTAAATTCCTCTCGTTTTCTGTCCCTCCCCCGTCTAGGCTTTGTACCTGCCAACTTCATAAACAGACATTATAATCTTGTCACTCACCCAGATATGCAGTCTGGAGCTGTCATATCCCCTCAAACACATCACCCTCCCTCTAATGTCATCATAATGAAAAGTAAAGAAAACTTAAGCAGGCAGCAATATTACTTCTCTTCTTTTAGAATCAAAGTACAGTGATCCCCTGCTCTTTGCGAGGGTTCCGTTCCAGGACCCCCCGCAACGAGCGGGTTTTCGCGAAGTAGCGCTGCGGAAGTAAAAACACCATCTGCGCATGTGCAGAGGGTGTTTTTACTTCCGCAGCGCTAGCGAGGAGCCTAAGATTGGGGGCGGCGCGGGTGTTTTAAAACATCCCCGCCGACATGAGGGGCTCGCTAGCACACCCCCAAACCCGGGTTGGGGGTTCGGGGGTGTGCTAGCGAGCCTCCCATGTCGGCGGGGATGTTTTAAAACACCCGCGCGACTTTCCAATGAGTCCCGAAGACAAACGCGTTGTCTTCAGGACTCATTGGAAAGTCGCGCGGGTGTTTTAAAACATCCCGCCGACATGGGAGGCTCGCTAGCACACCCCCGAGCCCCCAACCCGGGTTTGGGGGGTGCTAGGAAGCTCCCATTGTTGGCGGAGACCTTTTAAAACACTTGCGCGGCTTCCAAACCGAGTCCTGAAGCCAAGGGCGCTCTGCGCTTGGCTTCAGGACTCGGTTTGGAAGCCGCGCAAGTGTTTTAAAAGGTCTCCGCCAACAATGGGAGCTTCCTAGCACCCCCCAAACCCGGGTTGGGGGCTCGGGGGGGGGTGCTAGGAAGCTCCCATTGTTGGCGGAGACCTTTTAAAACACTCGCGCGGCTTCCAAACCGAGTCCTGAAGCCGCGCGAGTGTTTTAAAAGGTCTCCGCCAACAATGGGAGCTTCCTAGCACCCCCCAAACCCGGGTTGGGGGCTCGGGGGGGGGTGCTAGGAAGCTCCCATTGTTGGCGGAGACCTTTTAAAACACTCGCGCGGCTTCCAAACCGAGTCCTGGAAGCCGCGCGAGTGTTTTAAAAGGTCTCCGCCAACAATGGGAGCTTCCTAGCACCCCCCAAACCCGGGTTGGGGGCTCGGGGGGGTGCTAGGAAGCTCCCCATGATGGCGGAGACCTGTTAAAACACTCGCGCGGCTTCCAAACCGAGTCCTGAAGCCAAGCGCAGAAGGCGAACTTCTGCGCTTGGCTTCAGGACTCGGTTTGGAAGCCGCGCGGGTGTTTTAAAAGGTCTCCGCCAACAATGGGAGCTTCCTAGCACCCCCCAAACCCGGGTTGGGGGCTCGGGGGGGTGCTAGGAAGCTCCCCATGATGGCGGAGACCTGTTAAAACACTCGCGCGGCTTCCAAACCGAGTCCTGAAGCCAAGCGCAGAAGGCGAACTTCTGCGCTTGGCTTCAGGACTCGGTTTGGAAGCCGCGCGAGTGTTTTAAAAGGTCTCCGCCAACAATGGGAGCTTCCTAGCACCCCCCAAACCCGGGTTGGGGGTCCGGGGGGCGCTGTCTCTCGGCGCTTTCGTGCTGAGTCCGGGAGCGAACTCGCTCCCCGACTCAGCTGGAAAGCGCCGAGAGACAGCGTGGACAGGCCCGTTCCTTGGCGCTGTCTCTCGGGGCTTTCCAGCTGAGTCGGGGAGCGAGTTCGCTCCCGGACTCAGCACGAAAGCCCCGAGTGACAGCGCCAAGGAACGGGCCTGTCCACGCTGTCTCTCGGGGCTTTCGTGCTGAGTCGGGGAGCGAGTTCGCTCCCGGACTCAGCACGAAAGCCCCGAGTGACAGCGCCAAGGAACGGGCCTGTCCACGCTGCCTCTCGGGGCTTTCGTGCTGAGTCGGGGAGCGAGTTCGCTCCCGGACTCAGCACGAAAGCCCCGAGAGACAGCGCCAAGGAACAGGCCTGTCCACGCTGTCTCTCGGCGCTTTCCAGCTGAGTCGGGGAGCGAGTTCGCTCCCGGACTCAGCTGGAAAGCGCCGAGAGACAGCGTGGACAGGCCCGTGCGGCGAGAATGAACGGCGTGGGTGGGCGAAGGGCGGGCGGCAGCGAGGAGTTTGCGTGGGCGGTGGGGAAACTCCTCGCTGATGCCAGCAAGACGGGGAAGACTCAGGGAAGCCGCCCAGCAGCTGATCTCCCGGTTGCCATCTACGCATGCGTGCCCACGGGCACGCATGCGTAGATGGTATTTTGACTTCCGGGTTGAAAAATAGCGAAGTACCCTGTTCGCAATGGTTGGGGACGCAATAAACGGGGGATCACTGTAATTTGGGTGGTGGTATTGTGTATATAAAAAAAGAGAAATACTGTTTTCACACCTGTTGAAGATGTGTATAAAATTGGTTTTAAAACAAAAAAGAATGTAAGTGTATTGAGATCTGTCAGGAACAATGCAAATCATTTCTCTAGGATGATGGAAGAATTTTTTTTCTGGGCAGACATAGCAACATTTGCAATCTCTCCTATTTTTACTATTGATTACTATTGTAATTACAACTACAGTAATTCCTCTCATCATACACTATGCAAGAAATACAATTAAACTAGCTTTTCATGTGGTCAAAATTTCCTTGACCTATAGAGGCTGGGAGAAGGCCAAGAAGAAATTATTAGGATTCAGCTGAAACTCCTGAAAGTCAAAATTAGACATATCTTTATTTTGCTGTCATACCGTAAAGAACATTCTCTGGTCCAATCCTGATGGGTTGCTACTGGCTCGTACTGGTTCAGGTGAACAGGTAGCAGCAGCAATGGGAGGCTCCAACCACTTGCCTGGATGTCATCAAAAATGTTCTGCGCATGAGCAGAAACATTGCATGCACATAAAGCGCCCATATGCAACTGCACACTCCCGTTCCCAAACTGGTAGCAAAAGTAACCCATGGCTGGTCCAATCCTATATTTCCATTGGCAATGAACTGCTGACTCAATCGGAAAATGAGATGGAATTCAAATTTCAAGGTGAAGTTCATGTAAAGTTGCATAATAACTTCTAAAAGATTGTAGGTGGGACAACTCTCATATTTCTTCCAAAGAATGCCAACCAATTATAGCTTTTAATGTGATCAAATAAGGAAATGAAATCTTTGAAAGTCCTTTGTCTTAAAAAGTAAATGTAAATGTCATAAATAACTTTTAATCCTGGTTTCATCCATTACTTCAATTTAGTGTCTGGGAGGCTCTCATAGAACAAAGACAGCCCTTAAGCCTCCAAAAATAGTCAAGATGTCCCCTAAAGTCTTAATTCATTAAATATTATTATTATTTGGTCATTGGTTTGATTAGTATTTAGTATGAGATTTACATTCTACTGTAATTTTCTATTAATCACAGAAGGCAGCTTACAGCAATATTTTTAAAAGTGCAAATAGAAGGCAGGAGTAAATTTCACTGTAATTAAATTCAGAATTGAAGATTAGCAATAGTTAATTTGAATATTCTCTCCTTTTTTGAAAGAAAGAGAAATTAAGGAAGGGGAAAGGAATAATAATAATTAATAATAATAATTTATTAGATTTGTATGCCGCCCCTCTCCGAAGACTCGGGGCGGCTCACAACAAGCGATAAAACAATATTGTACAGGCACAAATCTAATATTAAGAAAAAACTAAAGGAAGGAAGGAGAAAGAAAGAAAGATAGAAAGGAAGGAAGGAAGGAAGGAAGGAAGAAAAGAGGGAGGGGGAGGGAGAGAGGGAGAGAGAGAAAAAAACAGAGAGAAAGAAAAGAAGGAAGGAATGAAAGAAGAAAGAAAGGGGAGAGGAGAAGAGAGGAGAGGAGATGAAAGGAAAGCAGACATAATTTTCATCATATTGTTGCAGCCACCACCTTAATTTTCCTTAAGTATGGGAAGAGTGGAAGCAGAACATGTCTTGGGAAACACATGTTGTTGTCTGAGAATTCTAGGAGAGGACTCTTTTCTAGACTATATAGCTAATCTTCCAACATGGATAGGTGGGTGGGTAATGGTCTTCATCAAAAAGCTTCTTCAGATGATCAAAGTTACTAGGAGGTTCATAGCAGCAGAGGTGTTCCTTCAGATAATCAGGCCATAAAGTTATTTGTAACTTTAACTGTCAACATTAACAGTGTAAATTGTGCCTGGCAGGCAATTAGCAGCTAATAACACTTTTCAGTAGAGGCAATACATGATTAATGTCTCTTCTAGCAGTTAACGCCCTGTTAAGTGACAATGAACCTTTATTGCTTTTTTTTTTTTTACAAGCTTAAAAAATATTTGTATAATGCAGAATCTATAGTTAGGATTCAAATATGAATCATACCTGAACATATTGATTATGTGCCTTTTAATTAGAGCTGACTCTTAGCAACTAGACAAATAGATGTTCTCCAGGCTCTCTGGTTCTCTCAGTGGCACATCTATTGTTGCTGTTAGGTCTTCAAAGTAGCTGGAGAATTCTGGGAGTAGAAGTCCACAAGTCTTAAAGTTGCCAAGTTTGAGGACCCCTGAACTAAATCCAACTACCTTGCTCTTGTCTCCTTTAATTCTTTTTTCTTCCACTTTTCCTAGCACTGCAGCCTTTACCAGAGAGTTGTCTTTGCATAACATGTACCCCCCCCCAAAAAAAAACCCCGAACCTTATCATTTATGTTTCATGAAATTTGTGGAATTTTTTTTTGTATAAAGTTTTTTCTTTGAAGTTTTTAAAAATTTTCTGCACCTTAAAACATACAAAAGTAAAAACACATTTATCATCATAATCAATCATATGTGTAAATACACTGATACCTTAAAATCTAACAGTGTTATATACATAAAAACATCTTGTATAGCAAATCATAAATCCAACAACTAAATTATATCTAATTTAAAAAGAAACACTAAGCTTAATCTAAAATACAAAAAGAAAAAATAAGAATACACCTAAATATAAAAAATATACAAAAAATGAATACATTTTCTACAATTTCTAAAAATTCATATTCATGTCTTAACTTCTTTAAGTCTTTGTTACATCATTTATCCAATACTGCAACCATTTCTCTTTTTATCATCTGAATTTTTACTTACTAATCTCTAATTCTTTTGCATTACCTTCAAAGTGCTTACTAAAGTTATCTATTTTTATTTTCAATTCATTCATAAATTTCCCCCCAGGATTTTATAGAACTGCGAATCTACTCTATCTTTAATTTTCATTGTAAATCACAATCCATAATCTTCCCTATAACTTCAGCACAATCCATAATCTTCCTTATAACTTCTCTTTCTAGAATAGAATAGAATTTTATTGGCCGTGTGTGATTAGACACACAAGGAATTGTTTGTTTTCTTTATTGACTGTGGTATTCTTACACTTTAAGGCTGAAGTTCAAAAATGTCAACACGCTTCCTATTCTGCTTCTTCAATAGCCAACATTGGCATCCACTGAATAGCACTGGGAAAACCACTGCCTGTACCTTTCTGCTCACCATTGACACACCTAAATATCTAAATCCCCTGGAGTTGGCAGCCAAGACATATAACAGCATAATTTTTTGATTTCTGGTTGCTTTACTGTTGACAGTTTATCTTAAAAGGAAGCAGCCATCCATCAAATCTTTATTTTCAATTCTAATCCTGATTGGTGTACCTGTTGTCATTCTGCCCTGTCTTTTCAGTCTCATTTTTTTCTACCATACTTTCATTGGTAGAGCTTCCAAATAATTTGCAATTGCTGCTATCAGAGTAGCGTCCACATAATATGTTACTCACTTTACAATACATTATTTAAGTTTAGTCCTCCACTTTTAAAGCCATGTTCATCTTCTCCCTCAGCACATATCCAACATATAGGTGGAATAAATTAATAGCACAAATCTCTATCTCCATATCTATCTCTATCTTCACTCCCATGTCTCTCTCTCTCTCTCTCTCTCTCACACACACACACACACATTCTCTCTCACACACAAAGATATTAATTGTACAGGTCAGGAGTGAAATGCTCCCAGTTCGTGCCTGAGCCTTCACCCACCCATGCAGATGCTGCCATTTGGGTTCTTTTATCCTCTGCGCATGCACAGAATGCCTTGCGCATGCACAGAGGCTAAAGGAACCCAAATAGCAGCACCCGAGTGGGTGGGCATAGCCTCACGCTCCCTTCACAACAAGCTCTCTGACGACCAATAGGCATGAACAAACCAGGAGCATTTCACCCCTAATACAGGTAGTCCTCACTTAACAATGATAACTGGAAATGACAGCTATATTGTTAATCAATAGGGTTGTAAAGTGTGACATCATGTGACTAGCTGACTTAAGATAGAAGTTGGAGCAGTCTTAGCTATTGTTGTTAAGCAAATCACACAGGGTTACAGCAATCAATTGATCTAATTGAAAGCCTCTGGCTTTCCCATTGACTTTGCTTGAAGCTCACAAAGGACAACCTTCTGGCCAATGTTCCCTCTAATTTTTTTTTTTCGGGGGCGGAAAAGTATAGTGTCTGAGTGGCAGTCCCTTTGGGACTGGGCGACACAGAAATAATAAACAAACAAACAAACAAACAAACAAATAAAAAACCCACCCTGTTTTGCCTCAGAGAATTTCAAAATAAAATACTGTACTGTGTGTTTATAACAGTGAGCTCATAATAGGGCAACTCTATCAATATCAAAATGCCACTTAAATAGTTGAGCTAGTTTCAAACTAGATTTTGATTTTCTTTCTCTCTTCCTTACTCCCATTCTTTTTCTTTCTCTTTTCCTTCCTCTCTTTTTTCTATCTGTTTCTCTCTCTTCCTCTCTTCCTCTCTCTCTCTCTCTCCTTCCCTCTCACTCTTTCCCTCTGGGCTTCTGGGCAGGTTTGGAAAACTCTGAGTTGATGATGATTTTTAAGTGAGCGATTGCTCACTGCTCAGCTTAGAGGGAACTATGCTTCTGGCTACAGAATGTTGTGACATCAGAATTACGGTCCAATTGCCAGACATCAGAATTGCAATCACATAACATCAGCAGGGCAGCTGCAAAGTCTCCCTCGTTGTAATTTTGAGCAGTCACTGAATGAGTGAACATTAAACAAGGTTTATCTGCATGTTTAAATGTATCATATTTAACCCCCACTTTCCCCCCTGTCATTTATCATTTTAAAACAATAGGCTTTAGATTTAGTTAAAGTGGTTTCCACTCTTTTCTCAAACATGTTTTAAAGTACAGTGGTATCTCTACTTATGAACTTAATTCGTTCTGTGACCAGGTTCTTAAGTAGAAAGGTTTGTAAGAAGAAACCATTTTTCCCATAGGAATCAATGTAAATGCAAATAATGAATGTGATTGGGGAATTGGAAGATGGAGGCTCTGTTTCCTCCCAGGAGATTCCTAGAGAGACCCCAGGAAGGCTACTCCCCACCATTTCTGGCCCTGTTTCCTCCCAGCAGATTCCTTGAGAGGCCTCACGGAAGCTTCTCCCCACCATTTCTGGCCCTGTTTCCTCCCAGGAGATTCCTAGAGAGGCCCAACAGAGGCTTCCCTCCACCTTTTCCGGCCCTCTTTCCTCCCAGGAGATTCCTAGAGAGGCCCCACAGAGGCTTCTCCCTGCCTTTTCCGGTTACAGTTTTGGAGGCTTGGGTTTGTAAGTGGAAAATGGTTCTTGAGAAGTGGCAAAAAAAACCTTGAACACCCGGTTCTTATCTAGAAAATTTCGTAAGCAGAGGTGTTCTTAGGTAGAGGTACCACTGTACTACGAATAAAGACAAATATACATGCCCCAGTATAATGAATCAGGATCCAATCTGGGTCATTCACCGGCACCAGAGGTTTAGTCTTCCAAGCTTTCAGACTCCTACTGGAGCGCACTTTCATGGAACTTCTCTCTAGCCTTCGCTCTGTTTGAAAGTTTTCTCCTTTTAAATATTTCAGTATGCTTCCAGAATTGTTTACTTAACCATCACTCTGAATTATCTTTATTCACTACATCAAGATGTCTTTCTGATTGGCTGTAGACTAGTGCCATGTGACTCCCTTTGTTTCACCCATAATCCCTATTTGGACAAACTGACCAATGGGATTAATCTAGGGACAAAAAAGAAACAAGCTAGGTAAAATATCTCTGAAGCTGCTGTGGACATTGTTGCCCTAAGCTAGTGCATGGATTTTAAAGTTGTCACATTGCATGCTGCTTTCCATCTTATGTCCTTTGCAGCAAAGAAATACAGTAATAGTGAAGAGGAGATACTGTGGTAACATAGAAACAGCCCCAATAAGTCTTCACTCACATTCTACTGCTCCCATCCCCAAAAGGATGGGATTCAATAGCTAAGAATTCATAATGGAGTATTTAAAAGGAGAGATATTTTTTTAATGACTAACCGGAACATGACTATTTATGTGATCTAAACACCATGAAAACGAAAACACAGGAATATTCAACAGAGTTCTATTTAATCTAAAAAGGAAAAATAATTATTAAAAATAATTATTGTATATACTGCTCTTTAAAAAAGAAAATCTCAATTTCAGCAGCCTGAAATTCAAACAACACAAACTGGAAAAATTAAGTGAATTTATTACAGAGAAAAAAGGTGTCTATGTTTCAAGGAAATAAGTACCTATAAGATAAATATTGTCATTAGCGTAAACCTTGTTAGTGACTTCCAGCATCCAAATAATGGACTTTCTGATGCAGTTTCAGGCATTCCTACTCTAAAATAAGTTTCACTGGGATCATTTAGTTTTTCTTCTAGGAAAGAGCAGCCTTATAACACCTTTCAAGGGCATTATTTGTATGGTGGTACTTGAAGGGTTTTCTTTTCAAAAATGAATGAAAGAAGACAAATTTTGGAAGGTAAACACTTGATCTCAGTAATAAGTGTTTAGCACATCCTTAACTGCAGATGTTGCCTACAAAAGCACACCACGGTAGGGGAAGATTTGAAATGGCACAGCACGAATTATGATGTTTTATGTGTGAAGATGAAAGCACAAAATTAGAATGTGCAAGGTTGCTTTGGGGGAAGGAAAATAAGAGAGGGGTTTTTTTGAATCAGGAAAAAGTACTATTTTCATAGGCTGTTAAAATAGGCTTGCTTTAATGCCATTGTGGAATTACAATATCTGAAAATCTCCCAGTTAAGAGTTCTCATTGAAAATAATGGTCCTTCTTCAGAGGTTGCTATTTAAAATAGTTAAGTGGGTTGGTGGAAGGCTATAAAAATAGGCCTATTTTTCATTGCCACTTTGATGTGATATAATTTGAGGAGGGGGCTGATTCAGGAGGAATGCTGCTTAGTGCTGATACAACATTAATTTGGCACTAATATAAAATAATGCTGCCTCCATTTCCGTTCTCATGAAATCCTGATTCTCACAGAAAAATAGAGCCATTCCTATTTACGAGCGGTGGGAAGGTGCTGGGCCTTACGAGCTCAGTGATTCTACCCATAGAACTATTTTGTCAGCAAGCTCCCTGATATGACAGCAATTTCTTTTTAATAAGAGAGAAATAGGCCTTATAGTCCATTGTGATTTATACATTATTGCACAGTCATATGCAGGCTTAAATGCATCACTGTGGTGCTGAATGAAATGAATGGAATTATAAAAAGAATATTCTTACACTGCCATGAAAACAGAAGCAGAATGCCCTTTGTGAAACGCAACTGAAAAATGACTTTTTACACAACTTCACACAGAATTTGGTACTGTGATTGGGAGAGGATGCAAGTTTATATATAGTCACATAATAAATAAATAAATAAATAAATGAATGAATGAATGAATGAATGAATGAATGAATGAATGAATGAATGAATAAAATAAAACACCACTAAGGTCCCCCACCCTCAAAGAAAGAAATCAATCTCCCGAATTTCCTGCACTAAATAATATTGGATTAGGTAGCTTGGAAAGGCCATGCCAATTCTTAATTCTAAGACATTCATTATTTTCAGTAGGGTTTTAAATAATTATTTATGCCTCTGTTGTATTTAGAAGGATCTCTTCAGCTGACCCTTGCAGAATCACTGAAAAATTAAGGTCTCCATATTAGCTCTCAGCTTTAACAATAACCCCTTTCTTTGAAACATGGGTGTGGAGACTGTTTTGTACTTCCTAAAAGCGAAGACGGTTCAACCTATTGGAATCAGTGTTCAAAAATTAGGAAAATGCCTCACCTGGTGTTTTCTCCCTTCCCACACAATTATTTTTATTGGCCAAGTGTGATTGGACACACGAGGAATTTGTCTTGGTGCATATGCTCTAAGTGTACTTAAAATAAAAGATACGTTCATCAAGAATCATATGGTAGAACACTTAATGATAATCTGGGTATAAATAAGCAATAAAATCATATTAGGAACCAGTAAATATTAGGAACCAGTAAATAAGAATACAAGCAACAAAGTTAAAGTCATATAGTCATAGTGTTGTGTAGCCATGTTCTAAGTATTCTTGTCTCTAATGGGACAATTGACATGCTGAAAGTATTTTGGTAGCTCTTTTCTTATTTTTGCCTTGTTTATATCCCCCCAAATATATTATTATGGCTATAAATCTCCCCAGCTCCATACAATCTCCCCTCACAGTTTTCCATAAACATGGCAGGCCTGAAGATCCAACACCTGAAGATCCAATGACCAAGATGGTGTCCAGGCCTGACACAACCACTCCATGCAGCAGTTGGGAGACCATGGTGCAGCTGCCATGTTCCTAATGCATTTTGCAAGTTTCTCTCTCTTTCATGTCACCATCCATCACATTTCTGGAGGTAACCAGTTCACATGCTGATATAGATAATAAGAATTGACTTTAAGCCTCTGGTGATTCAAGATCACACATTTCTTGTATTTGTGTCCATTCAGTTTCTTTGGAAAAAAAAGGAAGAATAGTTGTTGGTGACTGCTGACGTGTCGCCCAAAACATTTTAATGTGTCACCTTTGATGTGTGTTATATGCTTGTCATGACTGCATCAAAGAGTGTTCAAGCAAAGGACTATTATGGTTTGAGATATTGTCTAGCTTTTGCTATAGAAAGGTCATCCACGTTTGGAACCTTTGTATTAGAATGTGAGCTATGAAGTTATGGTGAGAACTTATATAGATAGAAGTTTGAATAATGGAAGAGGTAGTGAGTTAATACATTTTATTGACAATTCCTTTAGGGAATGAGTAACTTTCTGACTAAGCAACTTCCATTCCTTCCATCATCCTCTTTCCCATAAAAAGAACTCTTTAGTATAGCCTCATCATAGCAAAGGATGATTAGCAAAAGATAAATCTGATTCATAATTAATTTAAGAAAATGAAATTGCATAACTGGCGCTGAAGGCAAAGAAAACTTGAAACTTCACAGGGCCAGATATTTAAGAAAGATATAAAATATGAATCAATAAAGTGAAACATGTTTAGCTTCTTTTAAACATATGTCATCTTTCTCTTGGAAGAAAAAGACACTTCAAGAATATCTTCTCTCAAAACTTTAAAATTCTGGTTGCAATGCCAGATGTTCTTTCCAAAGGCTTTATTTAGATCTTTCTGAATCTCATTTTGAATGCAGAGACTAGTGTTGGGTGAGCCGAATCCGCACAATTCGGGTCCGTACCGAATTTTGTAGTGTTTGGCATGCTGGACCCGAACCCATTTTTTTTAAAAAAAAATCATGCTTCAGTTTGGCATTTGTGCTGAATACTGTGAAACCCACCGCCCGGCTGTCCTCTGCTGAAAAGAGGAGGAGAAGCCAGGCACTGGTGGCGGCGGAAGGCAAACACCGGGGAGCTGTCGGCCAGTCGGGAGGCTGGCAGGGAGGCACAAAAGGAGCTGGGGAATCCCAGGAAGAGATTCTGTGGGGGGAGCTTTGACGTCACGATGTTCGGGTTCGGCAATCCAGGAAGTGATTACCTTGGCATCCTTAGCAACCTGCTGGTATAGTGATGTCAAAGCTCCACCCCCAAAATCTCTTCGTGGGAGGGATTCCCCAACTCCTTCATAGGGAGGTCTTTTCATGTAAAAAATATATATTTTTACAAAAAAGGACACCGCAGCGGCACTGCAAGCAAAGGGAGGTATTTTCAAGTAAAAATTTTTTAAAAAAATTACATGAAAGGACCTCCCTTTGCTTGCAGCGCTGCTGCAGCGTCCTTTTTCATAAAAATAAAAACAAATAAAAATAAATAATCCGTTAAAATAAAAAACGATGGGATTCCGGGGGTGGAGCTTTGGTGCCACGAACCGTTCGGGTTCGGGTTCAGGTTCAGCCAAACTTTGTGTGAAGTTCGTCCGAACTTGCTGAACCAGAACACAGTTGGGTTCGCCCATCACTAGTAGAGACACGTTCAGTCAAAAGTTGCTTAGGAAACAGATTTATGGATCACCATTACCATGAGATTTCATTTAAGGGTTTCTACTTAGACTATGGAAAGCCATTTTTGTATAGACCCACCTGTATTGCCAGGCATGGGGGAATTGAGACATCTCCCCCAGGCTTTTATAGTTTTATGTATGGTATGCGTGTGTTGTATGGTTTTTAAATGATGGGGGTTTTAGATGTTTATTTAAATATTAGATTTGTTTACATTGTAACACTGTTATTATTATTGTTGTGAGCCACCTCAAGTCTTTGGAGAGGGGTGGCTTACAAATCTAATAAATTATTATTATTATTATTATTATTAATTATTATTATTGTTGTTGTTGTTGTAGTTATTATTATTATTATTATTATTATTATTATTATTATTATTATTGTTAAAGCATCAAGCTAGAAACGGGAAGACTATGAATTCTTGTCCCCCTTAGGCACAAAGTCAGTAGGGTGACTTTGGGATAGTCATTCCTCTAAGACCTAACAAGTAGGTAAGGGCCAGGGGTGGGCTCCTCCCGATTAGGACTGGTTCGCCCCAACCGGTAGTGACCACTGGTGATGTCACAATGACATTACCAAACTGACATAGTTTTCAGATATAAAAAAGTATCAGCAAATTTCACATACTGTTTTTCCCTGAAAATAAGACCCTGTCTTATATTTTTTTTGAACCTCAAAATAAGCGCTTGGCCTTATTTTTGGGAAGGTCTTATTATTTGAGGGCACATGGAACAAGATAGGGCTCCTTTTGCAATATTATCTAATTTCCAGCTCTGTCTCCCTAGCCCCAACCTGAAGAAATGGCTGGGACAGGCTGCACATGCATTTTAATATTTTTGGCAATGGCTTATTTTTGGGGGAGGGCTTATTTTTGGAGGAGGTATCTTATTTTGGGGAGAACGCTGTACTGTTTTGTACCAGAATCCTATCCCTTTTACATATCATGGGATCTGTAGCCATTTTTCCCCTTTATTAGAACAGGAATAGAGGGCTTTCTGAAAAGCTGCCTTTAAAAAAGGTACATAAACACTCAAATTAATCAAAAGATCGGAAATTTATGTCTCCTGTGCCATTCTTTCCTTATAGCGAGAATGGATTCGTCCTATGGATTTGTTATGAAAAAAATATGCATAGAGTGATGTTGCTAGCTTAGAAACCTACAATTCAAAGGTATAAAGTAAGCACAAACAGTAATATGTGCATTCATGAAAATAACATTCACAGTAGCATATGAAAGGCAATTGCTCCCCCCCAAATAGGTAAATTATTCAAAATGCCTGCAAACTCATATCAATTGAATAGGTAAAATTCACATGGAAATGAATGCTTCTTTTCTGTAAACATTTTAAAAATACATGAAATCAAATTGGTGCAGAAATAGAAAAAAGAATCATGACTAGAAAAAGAAAAAGCAGAGAAAAAACTAGAATTGACTTGATTCTTTCATCATTATGTCTTAACTATGCCATTCCATAGTTTTCAAATATGCGTACCAACTGACTTCCGTAAGCATGTTTGAGGCTCGATTTTAATAGGGTTAGGAACAGGGATCGGTTCTATTTACCTTTCCTACTGGTTTGCATCATGATGGAAGTGCGTTTTGTGCATGTGTTTCACACATGTGCATTTGCTTCGCTCATGCAGAAATGACCCTGCGCACATATGCAGAAGCTATTGTGCATGTGCAGAGGTGGGGGGGGGTTTGCAAGCTTCAGGAACCAGAGGACTAGTTTAGGAGTGTGGACTGCCAGTCATCACTCCCAGTTCTGCAAATGGGGAGGGGGGTTGCCCAGGTTCACCTGGTGCACCAGTTGCAGCCCTATCTGGACCGGGACTCACTGCTCACAGTCACTCATGCCCTCATCACCTCGAGGTTCAACTACTGTTGAAAAGTCCAGAGACAAAGGCTTAAGTAAAGACGGTTCCTTTATTCAGCTCTTAAAAGGGAAGTGACAATCAGCGGGAACACGTCTGGCTTAACCTGGAGAGTAGCCGCTCTTTTATACATTTGCGGCTCCCACCAAAAGAGAGCAGCCAGCGTCTGAGCCAATCAGGCGCGACTTCCTGTTTCAGCACAGACAGCATTTTTTCATGGAACCAACTATTTACATAGGATTCAACACCCCTCCCTCCTTAGTCAAGAATACATCAATCAAGTAAGCCATGTGACGAAATCCTCCAATCCGCTCGGTCTACACAGAGTTCTCTCCGACCTGCGCAGTTCATTTAAGTCCTCGCTTCCAACGGTGGAGGTCGGTTCGCCTGTACCTCCCCAGTGCGGCTGGGGCCGAGTTTGGGCTCCGGCCTGCTGAGTCGAGTGGGCAGGCACAACACCGACCTCTGAGGACGAAGATGGCTCGGCGTCGCTGGAGGACCTTTCCTGGCTCGGTAAGTCCATTTGAATGTCCATTAAAGCGGGTTGCGCGTTACCGTCTATTAGAGTGGAAGAGTCTGTTTTAGCGGTTTGCTCAGGGGAGGTTTCAATGCGCTTTCGTACATGGTCAATGTGCCGCTTCCACATTCGACCATCTTCCAATTTTACAATATATGTTTTAGGAGCAGTTTGTTGTACAATTGTTCCCTTCATCCAATTCAAACCCCCATCAAAATTCTTTGCAAAAATACTTTGACCCAAATACAATTGTCTTTCAGGATTTACATACATAGGATTATGAGTACAATACCTTGGTGTAATCTATCCAGTGGGGATCTAAGTTTCCTTCCCATTAGTATTTCAGCAGGACTTATGTGTGTGTGGGAATTTGGTGTAATATGTTGTGTTAACAAAAATTGGTCCAGATGCTGTTGTACATCTCCAGGGCCTGACCTGCGCAATGCTTCTTTTGCAACCCGAACGTACCGTTCTGCCAACCCGTTAGCCCAGGGCGAGTAAGGCGAGATGAGAGCATGTCTGATCCCCAAGTTATCTAAAAATAATTCAAATTGCCTGGCTGTCAATTGGGGCCCATTGTCTGACACTAAGATGTCAGGACAGCCATGGGTGGCAAACAAATGGCGCAGAACCTTAATTGTAGCACTAGTGGTTATATTATTAATTGCAATGATTTCAACCCACTTGGAAAATGCATCTACCACTATTAAGAAATATTGTGACCCCACTGGCCCTGCAAAATCAATATGGACCCTGGACCAAGGCCCTGCAGGTTGCTCCCACTCAGCTGGAGTTGTTCTGGGAGGATTTGGCCGAGACTCATGGCATGGATCACACTTGGCTACCCACTTTTCAATATTAGTATCCAGACCTGGCCACCATAAGTGCCCCCTAGCTAGACCCTTCATCCTGACAATACCAGGGTGGCCCACATGTAGCATGGTGAGTACTTTGGTCTTTAGACTTTCAGGAATGATTACTCTATCACCCCACAACAGGCACCCTTTAACATATGACAATTCCAATCTTTTGGTTTTAAAATCACTTAAGTTTGTTTCTACAGAGTCATTTTGCCACCCCTTGAGTACACAGTTTACCACCTTTTTCAAAATTGGGTCTTGCTGCATGTGCACAGCCACCTCCCTTGCTGTTGTTAGTGGGTTATCTTCGAGTTCTATCATTAAAACATCAGCAGATGGGGCAGGGTCCTCTACTAACTCTGCCATTGGGCACCTACTAAGACCATCTGCGTGGTTGATGGTTTTACCCCCTTTGTGAATGAGCTCGTACTGGTACCCTGAGAGAAACAAGGCCCACCTAATTAGTCTTGGAGACATAAATGGGGGAGTTGGTTTGTTAGGGGCTAAGAGGCCTAGTAAAAGCTTGTGGTCGGTAACCAATTCAAAACTCCTGCCAAAAAGATAGTTATGAAACTTCTTCACCCCAGCCACTAACGCTAGAGCCTCCTTATCTAGTTGGCTGTAATTTCTCTCAGTATTGGTCATTGTTCTGGAAAAGAAAGCAATTGGGGCCTCTGTATTATTCGGCAAAACATGTGCCAAGACCCCTCCCACGCCATATGGGGACGCATCGCACGTAAGCCTGACGGGTAGCAAAGTGCTATACTGGACTACTACACTTGTGGAAGTTAACAGCTGCTTTATTTGTAAAAAGGCTTCGTGCTCAGTTCTCCCCCATGTCCAAAAGGTTCCTTTCTGAAGCAGACGGTGTAGAGGCTCTGCTGCTGTTGCCTTCTGTTTTAAAAAAACAGAGTAAAAGTTTAGAAGGCCTAAGAATGCCTGCAATTCTGTTTTATTCTGAGGCTCTGGGGCTTCCCTGATGGCTTTTAATTTTTCAGTAGTGGGGTGGATGCCTTCCCCATCGATTCTATATCCTAAGAATTCCACACTGCTGGTTCCCCACACACATTTGTCAGGTTTGATCCTTAGCCCTTTATCTTGTAGTCTATGTAATACTTCTCTTATTCTTTTGTTGAGTTGAGATTGGTTTTCTCCTGAAATTAAAATGTCATCAAAATAGGGAATGGTCCCTTTAATTCCTGACAACAAATGTTCCATTATGCTTTGAAAAATCCCGGGGGCTATGCTTACTCCAAATTGTAATCTGGTACATTTAAACACACCCCTGTGGGTGACAATTGTTTGTGCGAGTGCTGTCGGTTCATCGACAGGGAGTTGCTGGTAAGCTTGGGCTAAATCGATTTTTGCGAACACTTTCCCTTCCCCCAGGGAGTGAAGGAGCTGTTGTACCACTGGAATGGGGTAAGGGTGATGTTGGAGGGCTTTGTTGAGTGTTGACTTATAGTCAGCGCAAACCCTCAAAGAGCCATCCGGTTTAAGAGGCGTGACTATGGGTGTTTCCCACGGCCCCTGCTCTACAGGAACTAAAATGCCCTGCCTTATGAGCTTATCTAGCTGTAGGTCAAGCTTGGGAAGGAGCGGAAGGGGTACCCTGCGTGGTTTGAACCGGACAGGAGGAACCTTGGGGTCAATAGAAAAGGAGATAGGGGGCCCTTTATACGATCCCAAGGTGGGGCTAAACACCTCTGGAAATTCCTGTAAGAAATTTGGCATGCTATCAGAGTTAACAGTACAAATACTAGAAATTTCAATTCCCAATGGTTCCATCCAAGCCAAACCCAGGAGAGAGTGTCTAGCCCCTGCAACAACAATCATAGGAAGGGTACATTTAACAGTTTTAAACATAATAGGTACATTCACTTGGCCTAGAACAGGTATTATCCCCCCTTGAAAGTCTCTAATTACCAATGAGGTTTGTAAAAGGTCAGACTTTGAGAGGCTAGGCATGTACATTATAAGCTTTTCCCATGGCATAATGGTGTATTTAGACCCCGTGTCAAGTTCCATAGTGCATGGCTTGTTGTTTAGGAGCAGTGAGATTATAATCTTGCCCCCATTTTTTGTTGCCGTGCTATTTACAGAAAATTGATTGTTACCTCTTGAGTAGTCGCGGTTAGCGGTTGAGTAGTTCTTGCAGTCGGAAAACCGAGGAAACCGGTTTTTGCGCGGTTGAGGTGTTTGGGTCTGGAACCGAGGAGGACGAGGAGTGGAGAAAGATTCCTCAGGCAAGGGTGCTCTGCAGGCTTCGGCGATATGGCCGCGTCGGTTGCAGCGGTGGCAAATGGCGTCCCGGAAAGGGCAGCGGATGGTTTCCTCAGCAGCCGGAGCAGGGGGCGACGGGGCGAGGGTATCTGGGTTGTCTCGGCTGGTCCTGTTGCAGCAGAAAACAGCTGTCCTCGTTGAGGGCTGGTGGGCTGAGGTCGTCTGGGGCCTCTGCGTGGGAAAATGTTGAGTCGATCTTGGCGACGACTTCCCGCTTGTCATGCTCCTTCAGCTCTTTGGCAGCAGCGTCGGCAATCTCTGCGGTTTGTGCCAGCTTGATTACTGCCTGGAGAGACGGCTCGTCTTCGGTGAGGAGCTTGTTTCGGACCATGGCATTTCTCATGCCGAAGATTAGGGCATCAGTGAGGTGAGCTTCCGGGCTATCAAACTTACATTTTGAAAGCACCGTTCGAAGACGCGTAGCGAACTGGTTAATGGATTCGGATTTGAGCTGGGCCATTCTTGAAAACTGGTGCCGGAAAACGACGGCTGGTTTCGTAGGCTTGAAATGGCTCGCGAGCTTGGTTTCCAGGATGTCCCAAGCAACGGATTTGGCTGGAAGCGGATCGGTGAGAGTCTGGGCGAGATCGAATATCTCTGGGCCGCAGTAATTCAGGAAAATTGCCCGCTTTCGTTCGCCGTCGGCGTCCCTTATTCCGGCAGCTTCGAGGAAGATCTCGAACTTGGCCATGTAGGCGTCCCAGGAGGATTTCTCCGGATCGAAGAATTCAGGAGCCTGGCCGATTTGAAGGTTGTTCATCTTGCACGCGTGGTTCTTCCGTCCGTCGTCGCCAGTGAAAAGTCCAGAGACAAAGGCTTAAGTAAAGACGGTTCCTTTATTCAGCTCTTAAAAGGGAAGTGACAATCAGCGGGAACACGTCTGGCTTAACCTGGAGAGTAGCCGCTCTTTTATACATTTGCGGCTCCCGCCAAAAGAGAGCAGCCAGCGTCTGAGCCAATCAGGCGCGACTTCCTGTTTCAGCACAGACAGCATTTTTTCATGGAACCAACTATTTACATAGGATTCAACAACTGTAATGCTCTCTACATGGGGCTACCTTTGAAAAGTGTTCGGAAACTTCAGATCGTGCAGAATGCAGCTGCGAGAGCAATCATGGGCTTCCCAAGGTATGCCCATGTTACACCAACACTCCGCAGTCTGCATTGGTTGCCGATCAATTTCCGGTCCCAATTCAAAGTGTTGGTTATGACCTATAAAGCCCTTCATGTAGCCATAATAATAATAAATGGTGGCAAATTTCTACTACCAGTTCTAAAGAACCAGTGCAAACCAGCCGCAACCCACCACTGGTTAGGAAGAGAAAAACTCTTCCTAACCAGAAGCTAATCAAGGACAGTCTTAGTTACTACTTGAAAAAGGCCACCAGGACAGAACAAAATTGTAGAGTAGCCCAGGAGACAAAAACAAAGCCTATCAGGAAAGCTACTCAAAGGTTTCAATGTTGACTCTAAGAGACAACATTTCTGTTTTAAAGTGATATACGAGTTCTTTTATACATCTCTTAATGTCCCTGCTTTCTTCAACTTCTTTAGCATTTATATCTCATTGTGCACATAATATACTTGTTGCAGATCGCCTCAAGTACTTCTTCGGAAGCAAGGCAAGCTTGACATTTTAAATATCAAGACATACCCTATTAAACCTTGGCCTTGGCAGAGGGAAAAAATAGAAGGAAATATTGCAAGCGTGAAAGGTACACTTGAGCCAACTAATGACACAAATTAGATATGCTGATTAATTTATCACTGGGTGTTTCAAGCTTATTTTGTCTGGTGAGGCATCTTTTGACTTCTGCATCCCAAAGCAAACAAACAAGAACAACAACAAAATTAGTAACATTATGTACAATAAAATTTGGACCATAGCCTCAGATGTAGCCTCAGATTTTGAAGGATGTGGCTTGTGTGTTAATGTTTAAAGTAACACATTTTCAAAGTCACTGGCATGAATATAAATATGAAGAACATCACAAAGCAGCAAAGCCTTCAGGAAACAGCAGGAAAGGCAGGGCCAATGTAGATGTGAAAAAGTTGGCGGTTGTAACTTGGTGAAACCACACTCAATAGCAGTGACTGTGATAGGGACCTTGGAATCTTGGTGGACAACCAACTAAGTATGAGCCAGAAATGTGCAATGGCAGCCAAAAAGGCCAATACAATCCTAAATCGCATTAACAGAGGGATACAATCTAGGACGAGGGAGATACTAATACCACTCTATAAAGCCTTAATTAGACCACAACTAGAGTACTGCATCCAAATTTGATCACCACACTGCAAAAAAGACATTGAAACTCTAGAAAAAGAAAACAATTAGGATGATAAGGGGACTGGAAACTAAAACATATGAAGAGAGGTTGCAGAAACTGGACATGGATAGTTTAGCAAAGAGAAGGACCAGGGGAGATATGATAGCAGTCTTCCAATACCTGAGGGGCCACCACAGAGAGGAGGGGGTAAGGCTGTTTCCCAAAGCACTAGAGGGCTGGACAAGCAATAACAGATGAAAGCTGACCAAAGAGAGATTCAACTGGGAAATAAGGAGGAACTTTCTGACAATGAGAGCGATCAACCAGTGGAACAGCTTGCCAGCAGAGGTTGTGAGAGCCCAAACACTTGAGACTTTCAAGGAAAGATTGGACTGCCATTTGTCCGAAATGGAGTTAGAACTCCTGCTTGAGAAGGGCGTGGGACTATATGACTTACATGGTCCCTTCCAACTCTAATAAATAAATAAATTAGGTCTTCACCTGGTGTTGAGACACTATACATTTTCCTGGAAATGACACCCCGTAATCCAAAATGTCACCTTCCCTCTTGCTTTTTCCATTCTGTTAGGAGACTCAAAAAAGAACATTCATAGATCAACAGAGTGCATGCAAAAATTGTGCAGAGAACAAAAATGAATCATTGTGGGCCTCATGATGTCTATTAGAACAGATGCAATAACCTGCACAATGGAGAGAAACAATATTACTGTGTTGGATAATGTGTAATGTGATATTGAAATCCGTTGCATTTGAAGAATGCATGGGTAATTGGTCCCCCTACTTGCCACTGGATCCAATGCACAATTGTTATCTGTTTATAGAAAATAACCAGGAGGCTCTGGCACTTTGCATATTGAGAGATAAATGGGTTTCTGCTCTGAGGAACTTGTTAAAATAGTTGCAAATTTGGTGAAGTCTGGTCGGCTGCTACTATTATCCTCTCGAGGAACTGAGAAGCCCCTGATAAGTTTCCAAGGAAACCCAACAGTCTTTGGAACATACTGTGAAAATAACAGATTTCTTGAAAAGCAGCTGGTGCATTCTCCCCTGCCTACTCACATTCGTTATTTAAGGGATGTTAGACTGCTTGGCACATGTCTCTCTTGTTAAAAATGTAACATGAGGATCCTGTTGGACTTGAGCAAAGTCTAGACTAATCTAGAATCCTTTTCTCAAGTTGCCAATAAAAATTATCCTGGAAAGCCTAGTATGAACAGAACAAGGGTCCAGTGATGCCCTCCCACTCTTGCAATCTGGTATGAAGAATGGTAGCAGTCAGTTAAAAATGAGGGAAACAAAGTGGTTTTGGAGTCTATGGAGCCTTGAATTGTCTTCCAAAAAAGATCTACTCCATGGCTACATGAATATTTTTGGGAGGCTAAGGTCAAATTAAGTCTTGTGGAAGGTATTGATGACCATTCAAGGGAAAGAATGGAGTGATCACAGCTGAAGTGTAGCTGAAGTAAAAATGACATATACTTCATCCCTTTCTATAGGGATGAGGTGGTTCAGTGGCCAAGACACTGACTTTGTCAATGAAAAGGTTGGCAGTTTAGTGGTTCAAATCCCTAGTGCCACGTAATGAGACGAGCTCCCTTTACTTGCCTCAGCTTCTGCCAACCTAGCAGTTTAAAAACATGTAAAAAATGCAAAAAAAAACAAGGAACACATCTGGTGGGAAGCTAACAGCGTTCCATGTGCTTTCGTTGTTTAGTCATTCCAACCACATGACCATGGAGATGTCTTCAGACAGCGCTGGCTCTTTGGTTTTGAAATGGAGATATGCACCTCTCCCTAAAGTTGGGAATGGTTAGAATTGCATGGTCGGATAAATTCATGGCCAGCCGAAAATTGCGCTGGGGCAAGGATGTCTGCGATCTTGTGAGACACCGTGAGATCACTGTAGCTCGTTCACGCATTGCCTTGTGGCCAGCCAGGGGTGGTCCTAGAAAGCCCTATGAAAAGGCTGCACCATGTGCTCTCCTCCTTTTGTCACCAGTTGCCGAACAGGAAACACCTGCCTGCTCTCCTCTATTTTGCAGTGTGCTCAAAAGGTCGCCCTTCTGTGGGCTGAATAGGAATTTTTTGCAGTCTCAATGCTTTAATTGCAACTGTTTTTTCACCTATTCCACACTGGGGATTGAGGATGGACTGGTTAGGAGGTGTGACACATTTTAGTCAAGAATTTGGTCTATTGGCTTTCTCTCTGGTCATTGGGGTTGGCGGGTTATGGGTGGAAGTGGGCAGTGGTAGCAACTGTGTGTTCTCCTTTAGGGCATCTTTTGAAAGATGGTGGGCAGCCTCTCACCAGGAGCTTAATGTATTGCATAACCTGGGAAACTGGAGAGGGGATGCCCTTGGGACTCACCTATCCCAATAACTGGAAGAGGCGGGACAGTGAGCCCTCCCACACACCAAGGCAGGGCCAGGAACCAGGTGAAGGCATGGTACCTTCACCTGGTTCAGCAAGGAGCTATGCCCATAGTTGCCCAGGAAGGTTATTTCGTGAATTATTTCTGCCCCAAAGATTTTTAGTGACCTCTGCAGGTCCTGGTTATTAGATGATAATCAGTTAAAGTTTATTTAACTTTAATAAAGTGACCCATTTTAACCCAGTTCTTGTGTCTGTGTTCTTATTCCACATCTGGCACCACATATGTGTGAGAGGAACCTTTACTTTAAGTAAAGAATGAATAGTGTTGGTCCTACAACACTACCTTGAAAGACACCACTGATGACAGGTGCAGGATTTGATAGGGCACTCCTTATTTTAACAAGTTATTGTCTGTTTGACAAGAACACAGTTATCCAATCCTGAAGGGAACCAGAGATGCCATACTATTTCAGTTTTCGAAATAGTTTGTCATGTACTACTGAATCAAAAGCTTTACAAAAGTCTACGTAAATTGCATCTATTGATTTGCCTTGATCGAGTTGTGAAGTCCATATGTTTTTGCAGTGCAGCAGTTGCAGGTTAGTTGATATTTTTTTTCTGATACCAAATTGTTTGTTTGAGAGTAGGTTGTTAGTTTCTAGGTAAAGGGTGATAGATTGATTTATGATTGATTTTTTTGGAGAGAGAGAGAGAGAGGTGGAATGGTCAAAGATCACCCAGCTGGCTTCATGCCCAAATTGGGATGGGAACTACAGTCTCCTGATTTCTGGCCCGATGCTTTAACCACTAGACCAAATTGGCTCTTAAATAATCTACAATTTCCATCAATTGGAAACAGCACAAAACCCCTGAAAGATAGAGAGTACAAGTGACAACTGCAGCTTATGTCACCACCATTTGCTTAGTAGCTTAATAGCTTATCAGGGTTGGAACAGGATGATGAAAGTCACACCACCTCTGAGAACAGAAGAAATGGCGCTCTGACTCAGAGCATTAATATTTTAAATACCTATGAAAAAGCCAGCATGAGAATAGTAGTTCTTGAAAGAGGCAAACAGCAATAGGTTTCAGCAAAGAGAAGGTGACAAGAATTCTGTGCACCTCCCTATATTCTGGAATGAGAAATATAGCCACATCCCCAAGGAATGTGAGCTTTGGTTTGAATGCTGGCGTGCCACTGGCATTGATGAAGTTGCTGTCCTCTGGCACTGATTGACCCAAGCAGCCTGCATGAGCCTGAGCAATTGGCAGCTGACAGGTCCATCTATTCCAACCCTGTGAAAACTGGAGAGAAAGGATAGAGGCCAGAAGGAGTGCCACCTACAACTGATTCAAAATGCAACAGAAAATTGAATGAGATGGGTCACTTTTTCCTAAAAGAATATGAGATTTATTAAGAACACTGTGTTTGTGAGTTCGGATGGCTGGATGGAAGGATAGATAATAGTTATCTATTTTATACAATTTGTGAAGGTGTGGTTTTGGACTTCTGGGTAGAGAGATATACTATAATTCTTAAGTATAGACAATGAATATTGTATTCACTGGAAGTACCCAATACACAGAGAAAATATTGGTTGTCATTATTTTATAGTATTTAATGTTACTACAATTAATAAGATCTCATATTCCCTTCAAAACAAAGTGCCCCATGGCATTCCCTCCTTCCATCGTCTCCCAACAACAACTCTGTTGTTAGATTGAGAATAATGTGAGAGAGGCTCAAAGTCATCCATAGCCATTTAGTGAGCATCCCTTGTTAATCTAATAAATTGAATTGAATTGAATTGAATTGTTAAGGGTAGCCTCTCCCTGGTGATAATCCAAAATTGCTGTATATTAGACATGCTCTCGTTACATCTGAAACATGGTCATCTTAATTCCTGTTTTGCATAGAATATAATTATTTATTGGACAACTGTGATTGGACACACAAGGAATTTGTCTTTGATGCATATGCTCTAAGTGTACATAAAATAAAATATACATTTGTCAAGAATCATGAGGTACAACACTTAATGATTGTCATTTAGGGTCAAATAGGCAACCAGGAAACAATATTAATAAAAATCTAAAGGATACAAGCGACAAGTTACAGTCATATAGTCATAAGTGGGAGGAGATGGGTGATAGGAATGATGAGAAAAAAAGTAGTAGTAATAGTAGCGCAGATTTAGTAAATAGTTTGACAATGCTGAGGGAATTATTTGTTTAGCAGAGTGATGGCTTTGGGGAAAAAAACCTATTCTTGTGTCTAGTTGTCTTGGTGTGCGGTGTTCTTTAGCATCATTTTATTAAGGGTAGGAGATAAAAAAGAATTATATGCAGGATGTGAGGGATCAGTAAATATTTCCACAGCCCTCTTTCTGACCCTTGCAATGGAAGGCAGGTTGGCAGCAATTGTTTTTTTCTGCAGTTCTGATTATCCACTGAAGTCTGTGTCAGTCTTGTTGGGTTGCAGAACTGTATGCCAGGAGTAGGAAATCCATGGTACTCCTAGGTACAACTCAATATCTTTAACTCAGATTGCTGGACTACTGGATGAAAATTAAGAATGTTTGCAGGAACTGGTGAATCCAAAACTTATCTTATAGAGTGGGCAGTAAGCTGATTCCCATATTCTGTCAGGCAGGGGAATATAATAGAATTGTAAATAGAATTGTGGACCCTAGGGACCCACATTACTGTATATGAAAAATTCTATGTGGGTATTAAGTCCTCTTCTGATTTTTCTGCCAACATGGGGGACTCAGGAACCAAAGTGTCCCAAACCTCATTCTTTGAATGTGTTCCAGGAATATAGCCTTGTAAAGAAATATATAGGGTGGGTGACATTCAAAACATACTTGAAGGGAGAGGGAGAAAATCAGCAAATACACTACTCTGTGATTATAGGAGTAGAAAAACTACAAGGGGGAGACTTTCCTAGTCAACTTATTGTCCAAATGCATTTAGTACATTCTCTGTGCTTTCATGCAAATTTCATCACTATGTTTCCCCCCCTTCTAAACAATTCTCTTACCTTTTGTCAGTCCATTACAGTTATGCTTCCCTCTGGAATAGCAACACATACCCCTTGAATGGTGGCAAACTCACAAAGCCACTCAGCATATGTACAATAAATATTCCTACCCTAATGCGAAACCACAATGGCTTGCCGTTAAGTTCCTGAACCTGCTTACTTTATTGGATTATTCCTACAAAGCCATTATGCAGTAGCCCTTTGTATTAGAATGATGGACCATGACAATCTAAACGCAGTTTGCCAGAATGATTTAGACTATAATCCCAAACACTGTATCCATACAGCACGGCAGTAATCTCTCTGGCTATTTTGTTTTTAAAAAGCAAATATAACTCCAAGTAAAGGAAATGAAAGACGCTTTGAGAGACATACATTATTTAACATAGTTAAAAACACCCTGACCTTGCTTATAGATATCTGCAGTGAAATAAAATAAGAGAATGTTGATTTAAACTAATTTGAAATATAACCTTGTTGAAATGACTACTGAATGAATAATGAATAACTTGAATAAAAATGAGTAAATGGTTAGAATAAAGCTATGTAAAAGAGACAGCAATTATGTTATTAAAAAAAGAGAAATAAGGTAGTTTGCCATTCTTGACCATTCCCAAACAGAGATCTCAAGTCTACTCAATTCCTTCTACAACAGCTTGTAAATCAAACAACTTTTAAATAACCTGTTCTGCATAACCATTAATGCTTTGAGATCAGTCTCCCTTTAAGTTTAATAACACCCAGGGAATACCTGATGTCATGGACATGATACCATCAGCTATTATACAATAGCAAGGGTGGGCTCTAATTTTTTTTTTACTACTACTATTACTCTGTGGGCATGGCTTATTTTGTGGGCATGGCTTCATGGTCATGTGATGGTGGGTGTGGCTTCATGGTCATGCGAGGAGTGGAATGGTTTGGCAGTCATGTGACTGGGTGGGAGTGGCTTTGCAGTCATGTGACTGGGTGGTCATATGACTGGATAGCCATAGCCAGGTTGGTGTCACATTTAACCATAACTTCTGTACATTACGACATTACACATGCCTTCCGATGCTGGCTGGGGAATTCTGGGAGTTGAAATCTGCATATCTTAAAGTGGCCAAGGTTGAGAAATACTGCAGTGTATAGTTAAAGGCACATGATAAATACATTAAAAACAAATCATACAATTATTATGATATGGCATACAATGGCACTGGAGCTTTTTCTCAACCTCAAATTTGCATGCTAGCTGTCCGATTCAGCTCCCAACCCACACATAAGCCATGGAAAAAGGTAGCTGCCATAGGGTTTTTTAATACTCGGAAAAGAAACTTCCTTCCCATCAAATGGCATATCTGAATGATTCTTCAAAGATTCAGATCTCTCCAAATCCTTTTCTCCATACCTCAAGAGTAATCATTCTGGGAGTTGGAGTTCCCACACCTTTAAAGCAGTGCATAGATGTGGAATTACAACTATAATGTTTGCTCTTTTCTGTAAACCTTAGGCCACAGATTCCCAGTCAAACATACTCATGTAGGTACAGTAATATAAATGGAAGAATATAGTCTCATCTTGTTCTCATCAGTCCTATACTGCTTTTAGCAGAACTACTCTGCAGAGAGTGTTTTTCAGCTGGATATACTTACTATTACCTTACCATTCAGTGCAAGACCTTTACGGACAATTACATCCCTATAAGAGTGTCCTAATCCTTTCCATACACCATTACAGAATTTTAGTTTTATTTGCCTATATCTCACCTTTATTATTTTTTACAAATAACTCAAGGAAGCAAAGCTATCCAACACATCTTCATCTTCCTATTTTCCCCACAAATGCAACTCTGTGAGATGAATTGGACTGAGAGTGACCGACCTAAGGTCACCTAGCTGCCTTTCAAGGTCAAGGAAGGATTTGAGCTCACAATATCTTGCTTTCTAGCGCAGTGCCTTAACCATTAGACCAAACTGGCTCTCAACTGCTATTTTATAAGTTCCCATTTCACCCAAAGGTGAATTCTTTTAAAAGAAGTTACTTTTTAAAAAATGTTGTGGTTTTATAGGAGCTTTAGGAACTGAAACCAATCTTGGATAGATGTTTCTCTATGGAAGAAGAAAATATATATATAGTGACAATATGAGGCTGTTTTTCCAAGCTAAAGAATCTAGTGTCAGTTCCTGACTGGTATATAGTTAATATTAGAAGAGCAACATAGACTATTGTGTCACTCTTCTGCTTCAAGATATCCCTTTTCTACTTGCTTTTAATGACTAGAGCACAGACCTTATTCCTAACAAAGATCCAAGAAGGTAATAATTCTGCTCACAGAGTACCCTGGAGTTCAAGAAAGAAGTGTATTGTCCATTGAGTGTAACAATGTTCTGGTTATTGGGCAGATTTATTTGATTTGGTTTTATTTCATTAGACTTATTTTATTGCTGACTTCCAAATCTTTCAGTATTTTGCAATCCTTGCCCTTTAGAAGCAGATCTGTCTCTTTAACTGCAAAGGCTCACAAAGTGATAAACACAGAATGGAATGCTTTTAAGTATACAGAATACAATTCCTTCACCTTTGAATAACCCCGGCACTCTGCACATATCTGAAATAAGAGGAAAGGACTTCCTAGTCAAAGAACAATCTCTAGACTGACTGAGCTCAGACAGCCCCTCATTTTAGACTTTGATCACTGAGGTTGAGTTAACACTACATCTCATTTAATTTCTCCCCTTCTTTCAGCCTACTTGTGTTGACTATGATCTTTGGCTTCTGTGATAATGCCTATAATCCAGTATTGATTTTTGCCACTAGAAGAACTTGACACTGCAGCAGGTCACACAAACAAAGAATTTAAACATTTTTCTTTGGATTCAAAATCAGAAACATTTGCTGCGCAGCTCAAGAATAAGACATGTAACTTTGGTAAATACTTTTTGGTAATGGGAAAAGCCTTACATTACAGATTATGTAAAAATAATATATACTCAATAGTGGGAGTCCATTGGAGTTGGGTGGCAATCAATCAATCAATCAATCAATCAATCAATCAATCAATCAATCAATCAAGCAAGCAAGCAAGCAAGCAAGCAAGCAAGCAAGCAAGCAAGCAAGCAAGCAAGCAAGCAAGCAAGCAAGCAAGCAAGCAAGCAAGCAAGCAAGCAAGCAAGCAAGCAAGCAAGCAAGCAAGCAAACTCTTTGTCCTCTTTATCTTCAGGTAGGTTTATATATACAGTGGTACCTCTACTTAAGAATGCCTCTACTTAAGAACTTTTCTAGATAAGACCTGGGTGTTCAAGATTTTTTTGCGTCTACTTAAGAACCATTTTCTACTTCCCAAGCTGGGGAAAATCTCCCAGGAAATTTGAGAGCAGCATGAAGGCCCGGCCGGTTTCCTGCCATTCCCCCTTTAATCCGGGCCATCTGAGCTGCCAGAGGACCCTTTTGGTGGCACTTAAGGAGGTTTTGGCAGTCCAGAGCAAATGAAGCATTTTCCTTTCTCTGGGCGCTTGGACAGGGAATAAACGTCTGCCAGCGCCCAGAGAAAAGAAATGCTCCCTTTGCTCTGGGCAGCTGAGGAATCACCACAGCGAAGGAAAGGCTCTGGCTACAAAGCGAGCAAGTGAGCGAGAGGAGAGGCGAGCCCTCCAGCATGGAAAGGAAGAGACAGGAGGTAGCAGCAGCAGAAACTAGTGTATGGCAGGCAGTGTATGGGAGGCAGCTTCGCACCAGGTGTATTGGAGGCAGGTGCTCCTCCTCGCTGCCTCAGAATCCCTCTTTTTTTTTAAGCCTTAAAGTTTTGGTTTTTTTTTATTCCTCTCACCTCACATTCTTCCTTCGGCAGTGACTCTTCTTCTCCTCCTCTTCTTCCTCTTCCTCCTCTCACCCAAATTCTGGGCTTTTATTTCTTTCCTAATGGGTTTGCACACATTATTTGCTTTTACATTGATTCTTATGGGAAAAATTGCTTCGACTTAAGAACATTTTTACTTAAGAACCTGGTCATAGAACAAATTAAGTTCTTAATAAGTAGAGATACAACTGTATTCTACCTGAGTCTATCCTCTCTTTTTCAGCTATATTTTATTAACTAGCAATAGCATTTATATAGTTTCACAGTGCTTTACAGCCCTTTCTAAGAAGTTTACAGAGTCAGCATATTGCCCCCAACAATCTGGGTCCGCATTCTACCTACCTTAGAAAAATGGAAGGCTGAGTCAACTTTGAGCCAGTCAGAATTGAACTACTAGCAGTTGGCCGAATTGGGCTGCAATACCGCAGCTGACCACTGTGGCCACTGTGACACCACAGTTCATTCAAATAAAATATGTTACTCTGAAGTCATTTGTTGGCAGAAGTGGGTTGCTCTATAGCAGCGTTTCCCAACCGGTGTGCCGCGGCACACTAGTGTGCCGCGAGACACAGCCAGGTGTGCCGCAAAGCCTAGGGAAGCTCCAGCTGGGCAGGGCGCTGCCGGTGCCGGACCGCCAGTGCCTCGGACCTGGAGCTCCCACTCGCAGCTGTCCCCCGGCTACTGCCCGATGCAGCTGTTTCCGGCGCTCTCCTGCTGGGCCCCAAAGAAGGAATGTGGGAAAAAGGAGAGCTTCATTATTCGTGCCTCCTTTTTCCCACCTTCCTTCTTTGGGGCCCAGCAGGAAAGCGCTGGAAACAGCGGCATCTGGCAGTAGCCGGGGGACAGCTGCGAGCACCATTCCCCGTAAGCTGCCCCCTCTCCTCCTCCGCCGCCGCCGCCTCCTGTCTTGGGGCACGATCTGCCCCCTCTCCTCCGCCACCGCTTCCTGCCTTGGGGCGAGCAATCCGGGAGTCCGGGACTGTGTGGCTTTGCGCCATGAAGAGAAAACGGCTGACTTCTCCCTGCTGCCCAAGCCGTTTTCTCTTCATGGTGCAAAGCCACACAGTCCTGGACTCCCGGATCGCTCGCTTCTCCGGTCAGCAAAGCCATCTGCCCACGAAAGCGCCACGCATTGAAAAAATGTGATGCTTTTCCGGCAGCCGGCTTGCTGGCTGGAGAAGCGAGCGATCCGGGAGTCTGGGACTGTGGCTTTGCGCCATGAAGAGAAAACGGCAGCAGGGAAAAGTCAGCGAGAGGTGCCGCATGGCTGGGCGCTGGGGACGTCTGGGAGGGCGAGAGGGCTGATCGCTGCTGCCTCTTAGCTGCAGAGCCAGCTGGTGGAGGCGAAGACAACAGCCGCAAGCTCTCTCCCTCCACTCTCTCCGGCTCTCTCACTTTCTTTTTCTCTCTGTTGCCGGTGTGGTGAACGAGAGAGAGAGAGAGAAAGGAGGGGAGAGAGAATGAGAGAGAAAGAAAGCAAGAGAGAGAGAGAAAGCAAGAGAGAGAGAGAAAGCAAGAGAGAGAGAGAAAGAGAGGGGGGAAGGAGGGAGAGGGAAAGACATAGAGGGAGGGAAGGAGGGAGAAAGAGAGCAAAAAAGAGTGGAAGAAAGAAAGAGGGATGGAGAGAGAGAAAGAAGGGAAGGAAGGGAGAGAAAGAGGGAGGGAGAAATAGAGTGAAATGGAGGAAGAGATTTTTTTTGTCCAAAGTTTTCTTTAGGCCCCCCCGCCCCCCCCTCAGTGTTCCCCAGAATTTTGAAAATATGAATAATGTGCCGCAGCTCAAAAAAAGGTTGGGAAACACTGCTCTATAGAATCAGTAGTGAGAATTTCTCTGGACTTCCGGTCTGGCTTGAGACCGCAGCGGAGTCTCCCAGGCAGGGCTCTGCCCCGAGACTCCTTCCACCCCTCCAAAGGTCGCGGTTTGCGATCGGATCAGATCTGGATGGCCCGATCCTAGAACAGGGGGCTCCCCTCTGTCCGAGGAGCCGCCGCCGAAGCTCCAGAGACAGCAGTTTGCCCTACAGCTTCGGAGAAGGGAGAACCGATCCTCTTCCATAAGAGGATACGGCCAGTGCGATCTCTCCAAACCTAGCGGGAAACAAGGAAAAAGTTAAAAGAAAGTAAAGATTTCTGCAGCCTCTCAGACCAAAAAAGAATACAAAAGACAAGAAAAATTCAAGGTAAAATTTTATTGTTTCATGTTTTCATACAGAAGATTGGAATATAGAGAAAGTTACAAGTAAAATTTTCTTTAACAAGGCGAAGGTGAAAGTTATTAGAAAATTCATATCCAACCGCGAATTGACAGCCGGATCTACTTTTCTTCACTTTCGTTTTTTCTTGCTTTGAACTTGAACTTTCGAACATCTATAAATTCTGGAAAATCAATCATACAATGCAAATTTGATATGATACCATGAAAGACTTAATCTGCAAAGTTGAATAAAATTGAATAAATTTTGGAATCCTTAAATCCTTTGTGAAACTGCATTCTGGGATCTAATTGTTGACAGCGGAGGGATTAAGAACGTCTTTGCTTTACTTTCTTCTTTCTTCAAACGACAAAATGAAATAAATTAACTATTTAAATACAAATGAAAATGAAAATGAACTGATACATTAAAGCTAAGAAGACTCATTTTTGGGACTGTTTGTTCTTGGATTATTCTCTTTGGATTACTCCCTGTGGATTATTTGCTGTACTTTTGGATTTGTAGCAGAGAGACTGTTTGCTTTGTCTTGGACTGCAAAATAACAACTGACTCCATCTTAATAATTTTAAATTTGACCTGACTCTAATTGGAAAACCGGGACTGCATAAAATATAATAACATTGAAATCTCTTTTCTCCTTTTGATATCGTTGGACTAACGTGACTTTTCATTTACAAGGATTACTGGTTATATAAGAAGAATATAAATATATAATATTGGTATATAACACTGACATTTGGCTCCTTAAATTTTACAGCGTAAATTTCTAACTTTTCTTTCTTTTCCCTTTTCCTTTTGTTCTTTTTAAATAAAATTAACTTAGAATATATGCATTGCTAACTATCCTTGGTTTCCTGCTCTACTTTACTGAAATTAAAACCTCCTTTTTTACAAAGACTGCTTCTTCTCTGTTTTCTCCTTTCTTTTCTCTTTCTTTCTTCTTCTTAGTCATATAATTAATTTTTCATTTCTCCTCCTCCTTTATTACTATTATCTTTCCTCTCTGTATTTAACCACAGCTTCTTTTTTCTTTGTTAAATTGTTTTTAAATTGTTTTATTTGTCTGCTCTTTACTTGGTTTAGTCAAATTAAGAAAACAAGATAACCTATTGTGAAATTTGCTAACAATCTCATTGATATCTTTGCTATATTATTAGTTAATATTTTATTGTGATATTTGTAAAATCAATTGAACAGGTTTGGAATTTATAGTGATTCTTTTCTTTTCACTAAATATAAAATAATAAGAATTGTAAATTGGAAAATGTCGAGTACTTCAACCTATACTAAAACAGTTAAAAAGCAAACACCAGCTGCAGCTTCATCACCTCAAAGTTCACCCCATCCTTCCCTGGCACACCAGACTGTATTTGTAACCATGTTTACTAAAGAGAAGGAGAAAGAGAAACCACAACAGCCTACACTTACAACAATACAAGAGACTTTGAATGCTATGAAGGACTTTATGCTCAAATCACAAGACGATGCAACTCAACAAAGAGAAGCCATAAAAGATTATGCAACCCAGCAAAGAGAAGCCATAAAGACAGAGATGGCTGAATTCAAAGCAGAGATGGCTGAACTCAAAGCAGACATGGGAGAAATGAAAGCACAGATGAAGGAGATTCAACAAACTTTGAAAGAAAGCGAAGATCGAGTTAAAACAGTTGAAGAGAAGACTGATAAAATGGAAAAAAGAATGGACTATCTTGAGGACAGAGCTGATTCGAGATACAGAAGATATGATGAATCAATCACTCAGTTGGAAATGCAACGTGCTTCGTATGGGCTACGATTTCAAAATATAATAGAAGAAAAAGATGAAGATTTAAAGATGACTATGGCGGAAACCATTGGAGGAATCCTCCAGGCAGATCCCATGGAAATAATGAAAGAAATCGACGAAGTTTTCAGAATTTCGAATAGCTACATACGTCGCCACAATCTTCCGAGAGAGATTCACATCAAGTTCACAAGAAGAACCTTAAGAGATGATATACTACACTGGGCAAGAACTGGAAAACTGCAACACAAAGGAACAGAAATAAAAATATTAAAACAAGTCCCAAGAAGTGTCAGAGAAAGCAGAAGAGACTACCATTTCCTAACCAGAGTTTTGATTAAAGAAAATATAACTTTTCGTTGGCTTATTCCACAAGGACTATCATTAACCTGGCATTCTAAAAGATACAAACTGGAAAATGTGGACCAAGCAAGAGATTTTTTTGAAAATAGTGGAATATGCCAACTGGATCAACCAGTAAAGGAATGGACAGTACAACAGCAACCAATAAAGGAATTGATAGTACAACAGGAGGAAGTCATGGGAGCAGCTGCTCAAGAAGAAGAGCAGGACCAAGGCGCTAGAAGAAAGCAACCGCCGCGCGAAACCAAAAAGCAAAACAAATGACAACACTGAAAGATTTAAAAATTTTCTCAGTAAATGTAAATGGACTGAATGAACCAAAGAAAAGAAAACAAATGTTTTCCAAAATTAAAAATCAAAAAGCTCAAATTGTAATATTACAAGAAGTACATATTAAAAAAAGCAATCGGAAATTATTATTAAATCCTAAAATTGGAAATATGTATGCTGCATTAGCAGATCAAAAAAAAGGAGTAGTGATGTATGTTGAGAATTCTATAAATTCCAAACAATTATTTATAGACGATGAAGGTAGAATTTTGATTGTCCAAGTTAATATTGAATCTAGACCTCTGGCTATTGTTTCTATTTATGCCCCAAATGTTGACCAAATGACTTTTTACAAAAAATTACATCAAAAAATAACAGAGTTAAACATTGAAAATATGCTCATAATTGGAGATTTTAATGCTATTGCAAATAGACAGTTAGATCACTCGGGGGGGGGGGGGTAGTAAAAAGAAAAAAAAGAATTTACTACCTACCACCTTTCAAAAAATGAAAGCAGAATTATTATTAAACGACATTTGGAGGGAAAGACACCCTCAAAAAAGACAATATACTTTTTATTCTAACCCCCATAAAATTTGGACAAGAATAGACATGGTATGGGCCCCAAAAACAATCGCAGAACAAATAAAAGAGGTAGAAATAGATGTTAATACATGGGCAGATCATAATCCTGTAGCAGTCTATATGAGAGCTAATAAAAAACATTTCAATTGGCAGATGAATAGGAATATATTGAAAGAAAAAAAATATAAGGATTGGATTGAGAAAGAACTAAAAATATTTTTCGAAATTAATAAAAATTCAAGCACTACTCCGCAAAATTTATGGGATACAACCAAAGCATACATAAGAGGATTAACGATATCCTACACAGCAAAACATAATAAGGAAAATAGGAAAAAATATGAGCAATTAATAAATGAATTAAAACAATTAGAATCTTTATCACAACAAAATGTAAAAAACAAAGAATTAAAAGGAAAAATAGAGGTAACTAAACACAAAATTAGATTGATGGAACAGAATCAAACAGCGGAAAAAATAAAAAGAACTAAACAATATTATTTCGAACATGCTAACAAACCAGGCAGATGGCTCGCATATAAGCTTAGGAAGCAGAGGCAGTCAAAAGTAATTAAAAAACTAGAACATAAAGATGGAATAATAAAATACGATATGGAAGGGAAAGCAGAGATTGTACAAAAATTTTTCAAAGAATTATATAAAAAAGAAAATATTAGTGAAGAAGATGTTTTTAAATATTTAGAACATGGTGAGTTACCACAATTAACGGAAGAGCAACAGGCAAACATGGAAGAAGCAATAACAATGGAAGAACTCCTTACAATAATTAAAAAACAGAAAAATAACAAAGCCACTGGACCAGATGCCATACCGGCAGAATGGTATAAAATAGAAAATGAGACAATAAGAAATAATATGTTAGAAATTTTTAATGAATGTAGACTTGATGGTAAAATTCCTAAATCTTGGTCTGAATCTTTAATAACCTTAATTCATAAACCGGGCACAGCAATAGAAAAAATCAAAAATTATAGACCCATATCACTACTAAATGTAGATTATAAGATATTTACAGCAATATATGCAAACAGACTAAAAAGGGTTATAAATGGCATAATACATCAAGACCAGAATGGTTTTTTACCAGGTAGACAAATCAAAAATAATCTTAGAATGATTATTAATACATTAGAATATTATGAGCAACATCATGGGAAAACATTATCATTAATGTTTCTAGATGCTCAAAAAGCCTTTGACAATGTCAATTGGTTATTTATAAAAATGCAACTGAATAAAATGAGATTTGGCCCTAAATTTTCAAACTTAATAGATGCTATTTATTCAAAACAAACTACAAAAATTATTTTAAATAATGAACAACTGGATACATTCGAAATAAATAAAGGAGTCCATCAAGGATGTCCAATATCACCTTTTTTATTTATTATGTCTCTAGAAACCCTATTAATTAAAATAAGAGCAGATTCAAATATAAAAGGTTTGACTGTTGGAAAGGAGACATACAAAGTCCAAGCCTTCGCAGACGATCTGACTTTTATAATCGAAGATCCGATAACGAAGCGGTGGAAGTGATGTGCCGGTGCCTGGAGGCTGTTGGGGCCTGGATGGGTGTCAACAGACTCAAGCTCAACCCGGATAAGACGGAGTGGCTGTGGGTTTTGCCTCCCAAGGACAATCCCATCTGTCCGTCCATTACCCTGGGGGGGAATTACTGACCCCCTCAGAGAGGGTCCGCAACTTGGGCGTCCTCCTCGATCCACAGCTCACATTAGAGAACCATCTTTCAGCTGTGGCGAGGGGGACGTTTGCCCAGGTCCGCCTGGTGCACCAGTTGCGGCCCTATCTGGACCGGGACTCATTGCTCACAGTCACTCATGCCCTCATCACCTCGAGGTTCGACTACTGTAATGCTCTCTACATGGGGCTACCTTTGAAAAGTGTTCGGAAACTTCAGATCGTGCAGAATGCAGCTGCGAGAGCAGTCATGGGCCTACCCAGGTATGCCCATGTTTCACCATCACTCCGCAGTCTGCATTGGCTGCCGATCAGTTTCCGGTCACAATTCAAAGTGTTGGTTATGACCTTTAAAGCCCTTCATGGCACTGGACCAGAATATCTCCGAGACCGCCTTCTGTCGCACGAATCCCAGCGACCGATTAGGTCCCACAGAGTGGGCCTCCTCCGGGTCCCGTCAACTAAACAATGTCGGTTGGCGGGCCCCAGGGGGAGAGCCTTCTCTGTGGCGGCACCGACTCTCTGGAACCAACTCCCCCCGGAGATCAGAACTGCCCCTACTCTTCCTGCCTTCCGTAAACTCCTCAAAACCCACCTTTGCCATCAGGCATGGGGAAACTAAACATCTTCCCCTGGGCACGTTGAATTTATATATGGTATGCTTGTGTGTGTGTATGTTAGTATAGGGGTTTTTCTTAAATTTATAATATTTTAATTAAATTGGATTATGTATTGGATTGTCTTTTCACTTGTTGTGAGCCGCCCCGAGTTTTCGGAGAGGGGCGGCATACAAATCCAAATAATAAATAAATAAATAAATAAACGACAGTCCCAATATTAATTCAGACAATAGAACAATTTGGAAAGGTAGCAGGTCTAAAAATAAATAAAAGTAAAACTCAATTCATAACAAAAAATATGAGTAAAACACAAGAAAGCAAATTGGAACACATTTCTGGTATACAAGTAGTCAAAAAGGTTAAATATTTGGGAATATGGCTAACAGCAAAAACAATAACATTAAAAAATGATAATTATACAAAATTAATGGTGGAAATCAAAAAAGACTTAGAAATTTGGAATAATTTAAAAATATCCTTTTTGGGAAGAGTGGCCACAATCAAGATGAATATTTTGCCCAAAATTTTATTTTTGTTTCAGGTGATCCCAATAAATCCAGGGGGAAACTTTTTTTAAAGAATTAACAAATATAGTTAAAAAATTTATATGGCAAGGGAAAAAAGCAATAATAAAGATAAATATGTTAGAAGATATTAAAGAAAGGGGAGGATTTGCACTTCCCAATTGGAAATTATATTATCAGGCAGCCGCCTTAACGTGGATTAGAGATTGGATAAACTTAGAAGATAAAAGAACATTAAATTTAGAAGGATATGACCTTTTGCTTGGTTGGCATGTCTTTATATGGTATGACAAAGATAAAAATCACACATATTTTAAAAGACACACTTTAAGAAAATATTTATTAGAAGTTTGGAAAGATATAAGAAAAAATCACTTTTTAACTATCCCTGAATGGGTCGCCCCTTTAGAAGCAATAATACACCCTAAGTCCATAAAAGACATGAAAACAATAAGATATAAGGTTTTATTAGATGATCAAATGAAATTAAAATCTAGGATTAAATTACAAGAGGAAGGGACAATAATTGATTGGTGGCACTACGCACAGATTCAATCCAGATATCAGAAAGATAGCAAGCTCTATATTTTCAACAAGAATAAAAACTTACTAAGTAATTTAATTACCGTATTTTTCGCTCTATAAGACGCACCTGCTGATAAGACGCACCTAGATTTTAGAGGAGGAAAATAGAAAAAAAATATTTTGAGCCAAAAAGGGGAGAGGAAGAGAGGAAGGAGTGAAAGAAGGGAGTGAGGGAGGAAAGAAGGGAGGAAGGAAAAGGAAAGCAAGAAATGGAGGGAGGAAAGGAAGGAAAGAAAGAAAGGGGGAAGGGACAGGAACAGAGGAAGGAAGGAAACTTATGAAAGGGGAGAGTAAGAGAGGAAGGACTGAAGGGAGGGAGGGAGGGAAGAAGGTAGGAAGGAGAAAGAAAAGAAGAAATAGAGGAAGGGAAGGTAAAAGAGAGAAAGAAAAAGAGCAAGAAAGAAAGCAAGAAAGAGAGAAAAAGAAAATGAAAGAGAAATAAAAATAGAGAGGGGGAATGAAAGAAATGTAAGGAGGGAAGGAAGGAGAGAAAGAAAGAGAAAGAAAGAAAGCAAGAGAAAGAAAAAAGAATGAAAGAGCAAGAGAGCAAGAGAGAAAAAGAAAGAAAGAGAGAGAGAGAGAGAAAGAAAGAAAGAAAGAAAGAAAGGCAACTTCAAAGAAAGGCTCACTGAGCATCTCTCACTCTCTCTCTCTTTCTATCCCTCTTTCTTTCTTTCTCTTCCTTTCTCTCTCTCCTCTTCCTTTATCTCCTCTCTCTCCCTCCCTCTCTCTTTCTCTCCCCCCTCTCTCCCCCTTTCCCTCTCTCTTTCTCTCTCTCCCTCTCTTGCTATCTCTCCCCCCTCTCCCTCTCTCTTTCTCTCCCCCCTCTCCCCCCTTTCCCTCTCTCTTTCTCCCTCTCCCTCTCTTTCTCTCTCTCCCCCTCTCTCTTTCTCTCTCTCTCCCCCTCTTTCTCTCTCTTCTTCTCACTTTCTCTCTCTTGTTTTCTTTCTGTCTCTTTTGCTTTCTCTCTCTCTCACTCTTTCTCTCTTTTTTTCTTTCTCACGCTCTTTCTTTCTCTTGTTCTCTCTCTCTTGCTATCTCTTTCTCTCCCCCTTCTCTCACTCTCTCTTTCTCACTTTCTCTCTATCTTGCTGTCTGTTGCTCTCACTCACTCTCGTTCTCTCTCCATTCTTCTCAGCGGTGACGCGCGCACGCCCTGCCCGCCTCACCTTTGCCGAGAGCCCTTTCATCCCGGGCTCCCAGCAAGGGGGTTGCAGGAGAGGCGGGGCCGGCGAAGGTGATATTCAATGTCGGGGGCGCTCGGGCGGTTGCGCGCGCTCCCTATCTCCCTGCTAGCCCACTCGGAAATAAGAAAAGCCGGCAAAGGCTTTTCTTATTTTGAATATTCCGAGTGGGCTAGCAGGGAGATAGGGAGCGCGCGCAACCGCCCGTGCGCCCCCGACATTGAAGACCTCCGCTGAGAAAAACCTTTGCCCGTCAAGGAGGCGCAGTGGCGGGCGGAGAGAGGGAAGGGGAGGCAGCGGCATCCCTCCTGGCCTTGGCGGGCCGCCCGACCCTCTCCACCTCCTGCAAATGCGGCGGGCGGCGGGGGGAGAACGAGGAGCCGGTTCTGGCGGGCGCGGGGCTTGGCTGGCTGGCTGGCGGGGGGAGCGCCGCTGGTGGTGCGGAGGGAGACCCTCCTCCGGGAGGGAGGGGGCCAGGCAGCAGCTAGCCAGCCAGCCGGCGGGATGGCGCTTCCGAGTTCGCAGCCTCCCCCCCCTCCCTGCCTGCATCTTCGCTCCATAAGACGGGGCTGATTTTTCTTCCTACTTTGGGAGGAAAAAAACTGCGTCTTATGGAGCGAAAAATACGGTACTACTAATCAAACTAAAACAATAGGGAAAACTTACAAATACTTGATAGCACATAAAAATATAGAGTTGACCTTAGAAGACAATATGATAAGCTGGTGCAGAAATATTGGAAAAGAAATAGATATAGATACATGGGAGAAAGTATGGACTTATAACTGGAAAATGACAAAATCAGTTGACTCAGCCTTCCATCCTTATGAACTTGGTAAAATAAAGAACCAGATTGTTAGCGGCAATAGCCTAGCTCTGTTTAAAAAGTGCTATTGCTAACATGTTGTAAGCCGCCCTGAGTCTAAGGAGAAGGGCGGCATAAAAATTGAATAAATAAAATAAAAATTGAATAAATAAAAATATATGCTGACTCTATAAACTGCTTAGTGAGGATTATAAAGCACTATGAAGTGGTATATAAGTGGAAGTGCTCTTGCTATTGTTAAGGGAATATGACTTCCCCATTGACTTTGCTTGAGAAAAGTTCACAAAAGGTGATCACATGATCCTGGGACACTGAAATCTTCCTAAATATAAGTAATTTGTTAAGTCTCTTAATTTTGATCATATGACCATAGGGATGCTACAATAGCCATAAGTATGAACAACAGTCATAAGTCACTTTTTTCAGTGCCTTTGTAACTTTAAATAGTCACTCAATGAAACATTGTAAGTTTAGGACTATCTGTAGTCACAGTACATCATTATAAACCCGTAAATAGAATATGGGTGTACACATCTGCCCTACAAAGAAAATAACACACTGGATCACTGTTTAACATGTTCATTATTAAACATGTTTTAGTCGTCTATAGAGATTCTCAATCATCCAGGTCATTATTGCTTTTTTCAAGAGGCAACGGGACATTCTCTGTTTTTCTTTGAAGAAGTTTTGCTTCTCATCCACAAAACTTCTTCAGCAGAAGAAGCTTTTTGGATGAGAAACAAAACCTCTTCAAAGAAAAACCAGAAAATCCAGGTACCTCTTTGGGAAAAAAAGCACCTTTGGGGTATGTTTTAATCCTGACTTAGGCTGGGTGGCTTTTTCTAGAAAGCAGACCATAGCAAGGCACTTCTGAAATCTTGCTAGGAAATAGGTTAGGAGTATTAAACTGATGGTCCTTGGGCCAGATTCATCATGTGCAGGTCATACCCACCCCAGTCCACGAAGCGGGGAAAACATCATGATATGTCATGTGACGGCAATGTGATGCAGCGGGTTTGACACCTGTGGTCTAGGTCAGAGGTGTCAAAATCAAGGCCTGGAGCCCAGATCTGGCCTACAGGATGCTTAGATCTGGCTGTGGGGCCACCCTGGCAACAACAAAGGACTGGCACGCAATGCCTCTGCCAGAGAAAACAGAGCTTGGTAGGGCCACATATGGGTCATGCCGAATTCTGTATTCACTGGCAGAGGGTTGCAGGAAGCTATTGCAGTTTTCTCTGGCAGAGTGCTTGGGCTACCAAAGGAACCCCCGAAACAAATGATGTTGTGTTGGCCACGGCCACTTTGGCCCCCAGAGGTCAAAGACAACCCTGATGCAGCCCTCAATGGTCTAGGTAGTTGCCAGGAATCAAAACTCTCTCAAAAACACAAAAGAAGAAAAAAAAGAAGCAAGCACAACGAGCCATTCGATTAAATCTCAAATGCTACAAAAAACATTTTCCAACTGTATAAATATATTATTGCAGGTATTTAAGCAAGAAGATACAAATAAATAAATTAAATAAATTAAAAAACCCAAAAGAAATGAATGGGACATTGAATGATTTTTTTTGAAGCATCCTCTTTCTTTCTTCTCTAGAAAAAGGCAATTTCCAACACTGAAAAACAACACCAACAAAATACATTTGCTCTACCTAGTAGAGCAAGGCTGAATAATAATACATGGTTTGTGATTGTCTTTTTTATATACAACCAAATTGAATTATGCCTGGAAAACAACTTTATTCAATTGACAGATGCATATATGCCAATTTGCCAAGACCCAAAGTTTTTTGGACTGACAATGCTGGTCCCTGCAATTTTGATCCTGGTCACCTTTTCAGAGCACAACAAAAGGGTGATTTCCTTTAAGTTATGCAATTTGTGCAATCTTTTAGACAAAATGGCAAATTAATCAGTCATTGAATCCTTAGGGTTTTTTCCTCTTTTTTTTTTTTTAAGACTCGAGCATTTTTAAAGAAGATGGAGTAATTGTTTAGTGACTCGGTGCCATTGATTTTCATTATGGATGATTTTGGCTGGGTCTATGTCAGGTCATTGGGGAGAGATAGCCTTTGCATAGCTAAATAAAAGAAATTTGTTCCATATTCACAAAGAAAACTTCCAGCCCTTGAAAAAAAAAGTTTTACATGACCTTCCCAGTAGAGAAATTTTCCTCGCTGAATCATTGAATCAATAAATGAAATGGTGGAAGTTTTGGCTAGATGTGAAACTGGAACTTTTTTTCTTTTTTCTTTTACTACCAGAGGAAAACCCACAATGCAAGATTGTAAAAAGAAATTGTTTTCAACATTCCATGGAGCCACACAGTAGGTTTTTTTTTCTTCTAGCAAGTGTCAGAGTTAAAATGAAGCAATTAAATGAAATTAATTCCATCTGCACAAGAGAAGAGGGGGAAAGGGAAGTAATTAATAAAATTTGTAGTTCACAGAAAATGAGGTTTTGGAGAACAATTGTAATTTTTTGAATTACAGTATTTTTTGTTTATTTATTTTTATTTGTAAGATATATAGATTGCTTCCGCTTAACAGTTCTGCACATTGTACTTTGCAGCAATAGGGACAAAATTACCAGTGGAAATCAATTTTTTTAAAAGGTACATTGAATATATAGCATATAAATGACAATTGAATTTAGAACAGTTGAACCTCACTGTTTTTTTAGGTTTGGCCATGGTTGTCATCTCCATTCTCCCATATTTGTGTTTAGGTCATTATGCCTCCTTTAGAGGAGCTACTGAATTTGTTAATACTTGTTATGGTGAGCATTGAAATTCATGTATTTATATATTCATTTTATTTTTCTTTATTTCTTTTTTCTTTCCTTTTTGATTTTTTTAAAATACCTCTTTCTCTCTGTTTTCACATTCCTTTCTCATTCTGAGTTTGGTTTGTTTTGATTTATATTACTGTAATTAAAACCATCAATAAAAATTATATGATAATAACAAGCACTGGTACAGGAAATGTTGCAGTAAAACTAGACATCTAAGGTATAATAAAAGGCATTGAAAGAATATCTGAAGACAGTGAAGAAGGTGCATTGAAGTTTACAGTAGGAGATGACATGAAGGTAAACTGAATAAAGAATACAAAAGAGATGTGTCAAGGCAAAGTGTTACATGGCCAATACATTAAAGAAACAGCAGGCAATGCCAATAATAACAGACCAAATAGCAGGAAAAATGAAGGAAAGAGTTCGTTCTGGCTGCACAAGAACCCTTAAGAACCAAACCAAAGCTAGATTTGAGAAAAGAGCAACAGACAACAAATGTCACCTCTGCAAAGAAGCTTAAGAGGCAGTGGACCACCTAGTTAGCTACTGCAAGAAAATTTCACTGATTGACTGCAAACAAAATAGCAACAATGGTGCATTGAAAAGTATGCAAGAATTAACACTTGCCTGCAAGCAAGAACTGGTGGAGCACATACAGGCAAAGTAGTAGAAAATGGGGCAGCAGAATAAAAGAGAAGGAACTGGAGAAAATCACAAAATAGAAGTAGAACCACTGCGGCCAAAGAAAACAAAGGTAGCACTGATGGGTTTCAAATTTTTTTACTACCAGTTCTGTGGGCATGACTTGGTGCATGTATCATGGCTTGGTGGGTGTGGTTTGATGGGCATGACAGGGGAAGGATACTGTAAAATCTCCATTCCCACCCCACTCCATGGGAAAGTTGTTGTAAAATCCCTGATCATTGGGGCTCAGGGAGCATGGAACAGACAGGAGCAGGACCAGTCAGGTGATATTTACCGGTTCTCTGAACTATTCAAAATTCCCATTATGGTTCTCAGAAGTGGTCAGAACCTGATGAAATCCACCTCTGAAAGATAGTACCAATAGTAAAATAATAGGCAACTTGTGTGCAATTCCAAAAAAATCTGAGCACTATTTGAACACTATTAGTATTGATAATCAACCTGCAGCTGACTTTAGAACACCATCTTTTGGCTATGGAGAGGGGGACATTTGCCCAAGTTCGCCTGGTGCACCAGTTGCGGCCCTACTTGGATAGGGAATCATTTCTCATGGTCACTTATCACCTTGAGGTTTGACTACTGCAATGCTCTCTACATGGGGCTACCTTTGAAGAATGTTTGGAAACTTCAAATCATGCAGAATGCAGCCACGCGAGCGGTCATGGGTCTCCCTAGATATTCCCAGGTCTCTCCAACACTCCGCGGACTGCACTGGTTGCTGATTGGTTTCTGGACACAAGTTAAAGTGTTGGTAATGACCTACAAAGCCCTATATAGCATCGGACCAGAGTACTTATGGGACTGCCTTCTGCCACATAAATCCCTGCAGTCAGTTAGGTCCCACAGAGTTGGCCTTCTCCTGGTCCAATCGACCAGACAATGTCATTTGGCAGAGCCTAGGGGAAGAGCCTTCTCTGTGGGGGCACCGACCCTCTGGAATCAGCTCGCCTAGAGATTCGTACTGCCACCACCCTCCTTGCCTTCTGCAAAAGCCTTAAGACCCACCTATGTCACCAGGCTTGGGGCAATTAGACCTTGCCCCTCTGACTAATAAATGTGATGCATGGTGTGATTGTACTGTATCATTGTGTATTACATAGGAGTTTTAGTCATACTTTTTAAATATATTAGATTTGTTCTATATACTTTTAAAATATTTATTCTGTGAGCCACCTTGAGTCTTCGTAGAGGGGCGGTATACAAGTCTAATAAATTGAATTGAATTGAATTGATAAACACACCACCTGTCAATTGCAAAAGTCAATTTTACTAGGAATAACTTACATTCTGTGATGATACCTTTAATATTATTAAACAACAACTATTCTAGGTGCTTGGGAAGAATTTGATAGGTGGACAAAAATGTCATATGCAGTCCAAACGTCTAACTCATATAATAATAAAAGATCTTGGGTCATTATCCACCAATTCAAAGAAACATACATTTGATCAATCTCAAATTTTGTACAGAGCAATGATTCACCATGCAGTGGTTCCTCTACGTAAGAACACCTCTTCTTACAAACTTTTCTAGATAAGAACCAGGTGTTCAAGATTTTTTTGCCTCTTCTCAAGAACCATTTTCCACTTACCAACCCAAGCCCCCGAAACTGTAACCGGAAAAGGTGGGGAGAAGCCTCTGTTGGGCCTCTCTAGGAATCTCCTGGGAGGAAACAGGGCCTTCACCCTCCCTGTGGTTTTATTTATTTTATTATTTATTGGATTTGTATGCCGCCCCTCTCCGTTGACTCGGGGCGGCTAACAACAGTGACAAAAAACAGAATGTAAAAATCCAATACTACAACAGCTAAAAACCCTTGTTATAAAACCAATCATACCTACAAACATACCATGCATAAATTGTAGAAGCCTAGGGGGAAATATTATCTTAATTCCCCCTTGCCTGACGGCAGAGGTGGGTTTTGAGAAGCTTATGAAAGGCAAGGAGGGTGGGGGCTATTCTAATCTCTGGGGGGAGTTCGTTCCAGAGGGTCAGGGCCTCCACAGAGAAGGCTCTTCCCCTGGGCCCCGCCAAACGACATTGTTTAGTTGACAGGACCCGGAGAAGGCCCACTCTGTGGGGCCTAACTGGTCGCTGGGATTCGTGCGGCAGAAGGCGGTCCCTGAGATAATCTGGCCCGGTGCCATGAAGGGCTTTATAGGTCATAACCAACATTTGAATTGTGACCCCAATCGCATGCATTATTTGCTTTCACATTAATTCCTATGGGAAAAATTTCTTTTTCTTTCCAACTTTTCTACTTAAGAAACTGCTCATGGAACGAATTAAGTTCATAAGTAGAAGTATCACTATACTTCATATTGGACAAAGTAAGATCCACAAATTCAGTGCTGTAGAGATCTAGGTGGCCATTAGAAGCCAGAAAAGGAATAATGAAGACTTTTTTGGGTTGGCCAGGAAGATGGAAACTTTTATACCCTATATTTGGTAGTCTAAATCAATCTGGCCAGTTTCTATACTAAAATGGCAGGGGTGGGTTCCAGATTCTGCTGTTGTGGGTGGGCACATGTTGTGTACACATGAGTGCACAGTACTAAAAAAAAAATGCTGTGCATGCATGGAAGCAAAAAACAAGATGGCCGTACCTATGGCGCTGCCAAGAATACTGGCATGGGGGCATGGCAGTTACTATAGAACCGGTCCGAACTTCTGATAAGTGGAGAAAAATCTGAAATCAGAAATAGTATCCAAACAATAGTAAGGGAATGATTCAATTCTCCCTTTGACCTCTAGGTGGCAGTCCTTGAGAAAAAAGAATTGGGATTTTTATCAGGAAATAGCCAGGGCAGAAATCATTAGATTAACCCCATTGCACACAAATTAAATGAGGCCCAAGGTTTCTTATCACATTACACATGTTAATTAGCCATTCAGTATTACAGTGCCTTGGTCACAGCTAAATGCTACTTTATGCTCAGTCGCTTGTAGAACAATTCTATCTTTCACCTTTTCTTTCATCCTTCCTCTCTTTTCCTGCTCCAGAACAACAACTGTCTTTGGAGATATGACATTCTTCCTGCTTCATGAATCTAAAGAAGTGAGCCATGATCCACAGAAGGTTTGCAAACAGCAAATAACTCCCCCCCCCTCTTCTGACTATAGTGCTTGAGAATGATATGACTGTGTTGTATTGATGGTTCTTAATATTAAGGCAGAGAGGGGCGGCATACAAATCCAAATTATTATTATTATTATTATTATTATTATTATTATTATTATTATTATTATTATTATTATTATTATTATTATTACTAATTCTATTTTTTATTAATTCTATTTGTATTACTGTTATTGTATTTGTTATTGTTGTGAGTCGCCCCGAGTCTTCGGAAAGGAGCGGCACACAAATCTAATAAATTATTATTATTAAATTACTATTATTAAATAGGTTTGTCGTGGAGATTGTCTTACTGTTTCTGCAGCAAGATTCTAGCCACAGCTATGCTCCCTGGAAATTAGAGAAACACAGTTTTAAGTCTTGGGAGACAAGCTATTTAGTGTATGAGTATTTTAATTTTAAAAATAACTTGAAAGATATCCCATAGGTCGTATCTCTTTTTAACAAGCTTCCACCCATTACTCCTTGTTCTGCTTTCAGGTAAAAAATACTGGAGGTTTTGCTTCTGCGCATTTGCCCAAATCTCAATGCCGGAAGGATGTCAGCGTGAGATTTCGGCTGCTGCATATGTGTAGCAGCAAAATCTCACTGTGGCAGCTAGAGCAGCAGCTGAGGTCAGCAGCAACAGTGGCATGCCTGAGCTCTGCCATGTGGCCTGCTTTCTATTCTCCCGTGCCCCAGGCGTCAACTAAAGAATGTCGCTTGGCGGGACCCAGGGGAAGAGCCTTCTCTGTGGTGGCCCCGGCCCTCTGGAACCAACTCCCCCCAAAGATTAGAATTGCCCCCACCCTCCTTGCCTTTCGTAAGCTGCTTAAAACCCACCTCTGCCATCAGGCATGGGGGAATTGAGACCCTCTTCCCCCTAGGCCTTTACAATTCTATGCATGGCATGTATGTATGTATGTTTGGGTTTTTTTTATATTAATGGGCTTCTAATTATTTCTAACATCAGACTACTATTGTACACTGCTTTATTGTTGCTGTTAGCCGCCCCGAGTCTCCGGAGAGGGGCGGCATACAAATCCAATAAATAAATAAATAAATAATAAATAAATTTCTCAGTGCAGCAATGGCACCCTAAGCGAGTTGTGGCCTTTGGGAGCAGCAGTGCTGTGCTCCCTAAGGCTACGACTCGCTTGGAGTGCCATCGCTGCACCCAGAGATTCCTGGGGCACGGGAGAGAACAGAACAGGCCACGCAGCTGGAACTTGGGCTGCCTGTCCTCCTCCCTGCGCTGCGTGCCATCTTCGTCCCTGGAGCACCAGAGGAAAAGGTAAGGTAGGTGGTGAGTGGGGAGCACTTGAGCCGCTTGCGCCAGGGCAGACGGCAGGCAGGTAAATAGGCAGGGCAGGTGACAGGGTAACTTACCTGATTTTCGCTGTTTTGGGCCTTTCTGCTTCTGCACAGTCCTGGAAGCAAAAAAAGCTGGAAATCGCATGAGATTTGGCTTCTGCACATGCACAGAAGCCGAATCCTGTGCATTGCGTGCACTCTCGGCCCCATTCCGGTGGCACCAGGAAAGGTGGCCCATTGCTGGTTGCGGCATTAGGAAGGTTGAGAACCATTGTTCTAGAGGCTCAGCATCATTTTTGGTGACCAAAACTGGACACAGTATTCCAAGTGTGACTCCATCAGCATGATATAAAGCACTACTATCACTTCTCATTGTCTTGATATTCTTCTGTTGATGCAGCCCAGGACTGCATTGGCTTTTTTGGCAATTGTAGCACACTGTTGGGTCATACTTAAGTGGTGGTCCACCATGGCACCTAAATCCCTTTCATACTTACTACTCTTGAGCCAAGTATTGCCAAATCTGTATATTTTATTTATTTTTCTTTCCTAAGTGCTTTTATCCCTTACTTTTCTCACCATGGAACTGCATTTTGTTGAGTAGTCTGACTCCTTCTCTAGGACATCCAGTTTCAAGTTTCAAGTTTCAAGTTTTATTGGATTTATATGCCGCCCCTCTCCGAAAACTCGGGGCAGCTAACAGCAATCATGAACAATATACAATAAAATCCAATACTAAAAGCAAATTAAAACCCCTTAATATATAAAAACCAAACATACATACAAACATACTATGTATACAGTTGTAACGGCCTAGGGGGAGAAAAAAGTCTTAATTCCCCCATGCCTGGCGGCAGAGGTGGGTTTTAAGTAGCTTACGAAAGGCAAGGAGGGTGGGGGCAATTCTAATCTCTGGGGGGAGTTGGTTCCAGAGGGCCGGGGCTGCCACAGAGAAGGCTCTTCTCCTGGGTCCCGCCAAGTGGCATTGTTTAGTTGACGGGACCCGGAGAAGACCCACTCTGTGGGACCTAACTGGCCGCTGGGATTCGTGCGGCAGAAGGCGGTCCCTGAGATAATATGGTCCGGTGCCACGAAGGGCTTTATAGGTCATAACCAACACTTTGAATTGTGACCAGAAACTGATCGGCAACCTCTTAAGTATTGAAGACTACTACCATATCATTTCTGGTCCTTCTCTTTGTAACACCAGACATGCCTAGTTTCTGCCACCATTCATCTTACGGTTTAGCCTCCAGATCTCTTATCACCTTTGTTGTTGTTTTTTCCTACACACTTACTAGATGTTTCCTTCCACTTCTTTACTTGCTGTGACAGATGAGCATTCTCTTTCATGAGAATTGTTAAGCCGGGATGTTAGATTATCATTTGTCAGAATTGCAAATCCTAAAGTATTTTCTTTATTCACAAGAATAATTATTTTTGAGACATGTCTTTGTTTCCACTGGCACATGACGTTTCAAATATTATTTCTTTCTGCTCGCCGTGCTTTCCCAATTCTATTTCATTTTTACCCTCCCAGCTTCCTATAAATGAGGTGTGTTTCTAGAGACCTCACTCCAGAGGAAATGAAGACTATAATTTTGTTGTTTTACAATAGCTGCTGTTTTAGGTTGCAGGGAAATGGGAGAAATCACATATCTGTCATATGGCGATGACTCCCTGAATTTCTCCTGAGGGGGGAAACCTCACGACTCGAAAAAGCTTGTAGGCCAGGAGGTATTTTAGATATCTGCTCCTGCAAATTCCTTCTCATATAATGATAACTAAATGATGTGAGTCAGTGAGCCGTTACGCAGTTCAGGAAATAGGCAGGAATGAGGCATTTGAGCCATTTTAGCCTGTGGGGCAATTTGCTGCTAAATATAGTTATCGGGGAGAGTACTGTTGACCCTCTCCAATAAATATGTCAATTAAAGACTTAAAAAAACCATTTGCAGATAACAGAAAATGAGCATTGTTAGAAAGCTGTTACAGCATTTTAGAAAGCTTGGCAGGTAATTTGAGGCTACAGTGCTTTTTGATTCATTGACCAAACATTGCTTGCCGGGAGGTTAATCAAGACCTGTTTAGAAAACTGTTAAGCATCTTTCATACTTCCCAGTTTTGGGTATTGTTTTAACAATAGCTTCAGGAGGCATAATATTCACTTTTATTCCTATCAGTCAAGGTCAGAAATTATGACAGAAAGAGCCTCTGTGTATGTGTGTGTTTGTGTGCATATTTCTCATGAGCACAAATAACGAGTGTGAAATGTTTAAGGCGAGGACATGAACATAGTACAACAGGAGATCATTTACGAAAGCATGAAGGGCTAAGAGAACACATTTTAAAGCCCTACATGGCATGGGACCAGATTACCTCCGGAACCGCCTGCTACTGCACGAATCCCAGCGACCGATAAGGTCCCACAGAATTGGCCTTCTCCGGGTCCCGTCAACTAAACAATGTCGTTTGGCGGGCCCCAGGGGAAGAGCCTTCTCTGTGGCGGCCCCGACCCTTGGAACCAACTCCCCCCGGAGATTAGAACTGCCCCCACCCTCCCTGTCTTTCGTAAACTACTCAAGACTCATTTATACCACCAGGCATGGGGGAGTTAAGATATTCCTTCCCCCTAGGCCATTACAAGTTATGCATGGTATGTTTGTGTGTATGTCTGATTTTATTATAAGGGTTTTTAGTTGTTTTATTACTTGGATTTCTACATGCTGTTTTTATCATTGTTGTTAGCCGCCCCGAGTCTGCGGAGAGGGGCGGCATACAAATCCAATAAATAATAATAATAATAATATGGAGCTCTATTGGTCCTTTTTTAAATGTGGAGAATGTTGCCTGTGTCCTCAAGCTGTGCTTGCATAAATGCCCTCAGCTTTGCAATAATGGACCATAACAGATCTGAAGTCTCCACTCCACTAGAATAACCCATGACAATTGCATACACACTCTACCCTTTTAATGACTAAATGAAACAGATTTATAATTATGATTCTGCCAACCTCAACTCTCCTATTCCCATTTGCTGATTCTCATTTGTACACTGCATACATTCAAAAAGTGCTCATAGGGTTATGCTTCTCTTGCATTTATGTTCTTAAAATAACATTTTCCAAGATGATTTTGATAATAACCCTGGCTTTGGTCCACTATCACTCAAAGCCATATTCATCTGATACTCTTTGTTGGTAGTTTTGCTTTCCTCTAATTAAAGGAAGGACACAAATTGTTTTAATGCATCAGATTTGATACCTAGGGCACAAATATAGCATCAGTCTACAAATCGTTAAAGTATCAGTGGGTTTTCCCAGGATCATCAGGCATCTGCTAAAGATAGCTTCAAGAGAAAATGTGAGTGCTTTAAAAAGTTTACGTTCCTGGAGTCTCTAAAGAATATTTCACAATTATTTCCAAAGAACTACACAACCCTATTCTCCCCGCCCTCTGTGTGAGTGTGTGTGTGTGTCTGTGTGTGTGTGTGAGAGAGAGAGAGAGAGATATATTTTCACTATAGTTTGATAGGTATCGTCCATCCAAACCTGAAGAATATAATTAACATAATCCAAAATATATTTACTCAGTAGTAGGTCCCAGTGTATTCAGCAGATAAATTACACAAGATCTACAGTTCTCCAGGTTTTTTAAAGCATAAATGTAAAGATGCAGAATTAAATTTCTCTGTGTTTGTTGTGTGCCTATCCTAAGTCAATTAGCCGGACTCGCCATGCAATCTTCTGTATATCCATCCAGAAACAAGTCCCATTGTGTTCAGTGGAAGAGTTTCCCATTAATGTGTGTAATTTAATCCAAGAATGATTCTATATTGCATCACAGTAAAAATAGAGAGAAATAATCCCCGCAAAAATATACATTCCCTTAAAAGCAGACTAACTCAAGAGAAAAAAGAAGTTTCTACTTGGCAATGTGCATTTAAAAGCATAATGTTGTAAAACCCAGCCCAAATATTTTCTGATGTCTACACAGATTTTAGCAGTAGTAGCTTCCAAAGGCAGGAGTGATGGAAGGAGTCATTATTTGATGTCCTTGCCATGTAGCATTACTGAAAGACCAGTTTCATAGTCCAGACTTTCGGGTAGACCAGCCTTCTCTAGCTCGTGCTCTTCAGATAAATTGGAGTCTATATAATCCCTATCAGGGCTGACTAGACCCATGGAAGATAGAGTATAATCAACAAGTTACCAAACGCCCCTTCTAACAGAGAATACCTGTATGTTACTTATAGATAGTGATTTATTCAAGTTTATATTCACTTTTTCTGGCTGTATTTAGACATTTGTTTATATTATGGGAGAAACAATATACAGTGGTACCTCTACTTATGAACTTAATTCGTCCCATGACCAGGTTCTTAAGTAGAAAAGTTTGTAAGAAGAATCAATTTTTCCCATAGGAATCAATGTAAAGCAAATAATGTGTGCGATTGGGGAAACCACAGGGAGGGTGGAGGCCCTGTTTCCTCCCAGGAGATTCCTAGAGAGGCCCCACAGAGGCTTCTTCCCACCTTTTCCAGCCCTGTTTCCTCCCAGGAGATTCCTAGAGAGGCCCCACAGTGGCTTCTCCCTTCCTTTTCTGGCCCTGTTTCCTCCCAGGAGATTCCTAGAGAGGCCCCACGGAGGCTTCTCCCTTCCTTTTCCGGTTACAGTTTCGGAGGCTCAGATTTGTAAGTAGAAAATGGTTCTTGAGAAGAGGCAAAAAAAATCTTGAACACACGGTACTTATCTAGAAAAGTTCGTAAGTAGAGGCGTTTGTAGGTAGAGGTATCACTGTATAATATACAGGTATATTGTATACCTGAACTTTTACTTCTTTTACAATCATGGTAAATATGTGATTCCCTATCCAGATCACTGCAGATGGGTAAAACTGCTTTAAAACTTTCTTAGCTGCTTCCCTCCCACCCCACAAACCCCACATGAAATAGCAAGAAATCAGAAATGGTTTAAAGGTCTTTCTCTTCCCAAATTATGAAAGGTGGCTCTGTTCCAGATCTGCAGAGTTACACTAAAATAAAATAAAAATATTATTAAAGGTCAGTTGTGCACTTCCTATATAATTTAACCTGTAGTTTGACTCAACAACTTTAAGGGGGAAAAAGAGCAATAAAATTTAATCCCAAAGGATAGTTTCCGATTACTGCTGAACATTTATTAATGGCTAATGTGCTAGGCATGCACAAAGCATAGCATTGATGAGTTGAGATGATTTACCTTCTTCTATTTGAGGGATGAGCAACCTTCAGATTCAGGATCATATATGCCCCCCCCCATACTTGCCCTTAAATTTGCTGCTGAAGCTCAATTGCTGAAAATTGCTGAAAAGTTGTGTGTCATGGTTTGATACCTTGCTGAAGTGGGAATTATTAAAATGCTAGGAAGCCTTAGAACAAGCTTAATACATTTTGGAAAAGCAAAGCTTCTTGCAAGCCCATAAAATCTCAGTTCCAGCTATATACACCACCCAATTACATCAGGGTTCTTCCCACTGCAACTGAAGAAACTTTCAGGTTCTCTGAAACCAACACACACACACACACACACACACACACACACACACAAAGAGAGGGGGGGAGAGAGAGACTTTATTACTATTCATCTAGTGAATTGCACATTTGTTTCCAAGTATTGTTTCAAGTATTTTGAAGCTGAATTTATATTGCCTAAGGTTGCACTTAATTCTCTTTAATGCTAGTATGCCATAAATAAATAAAATATTTAATTTCCATCTCTGGTCCCCCATAGAGGTTGCTTCATTGCTCTTTTTCATGGCAGGGTTAGTCATGGATAATACCGGATCAGTGGGTGTGTCACATCCAGCTTCCATACCATCACAACAGTTTTAACCCTTGACTGTAGAATTTGAGCATTTGACCATAGGCCTACTAGGGTTGAAAGGGTTCACTGAATTCACTGAAGGGTGATCCATGTGTCATGTCATACCGGCAAAACAACCCTGTGCTAAATAGTTTAGAGGCTTAGAGGCACTGGAGATTAACTGAACAGTCTTAGTCCATGTGTCTTCTTCACATGTCAATGTTTCAGTAGAGAATCAAATCAGGATTTGGGATTATCAATCAAAAAAGAAGCCCTGGACAGTATTAGCCACACATGTGTATTAGTTAATGATGAAAGCAGGTAAAAAATTATACAGAAAACTCTTTTTTAAGAAATAATTGATCTTCTACATAAATATAAATACAATTACACACACAAACACACACATACCAGAGAGAGAGTGACAGACAGACAGCACTGGAGTGTTTTAAGATTGAGGGTGGATATTGCAGTCCATGTTCAATTTTGACATAAAGTCACCATTTGTTTTCTACTGTTCAGTCATGTCCAATTCTCGAAGACGGCCTTGCCAAGTCCCTGAAGTTTTCTTGGGAAGGTATTTCAGAAATAGTTTGCCATTGACTCCTTCCTAGGGTTGGGGGTCAGGGACTGGCCCAACATCATCCTACTATCTTTGTGACTAAAGTGGGACTATAAATCATGATCTGTCTAACCTCATACCTTAACTATTACACCAAACTGGTTCTCAAAGCCACCACTGTATTCCATTAAAAATATTGGCTACCATTTTTTAAAACAAAGAACCAGAAAAAGTGAATAGACAAAAGGAATGGGGAATTATGAGCATCATTTCAATGATGGGACCAAGAAGAATGGCGGTATGAATCCATGGTGAATTCTTCAGAGAAATCATGTTTGTTGCCCAAAGAGTTAATCCATGTCTGTCAAAAGAGCAACTTTAAACATAGAATTCTGTGTTGGAGCAACCAGGTTTTCTTACTTCTGTATGGACTCTGGGGCTAAGGCAGAGGGTCTTTGCAAAAGCAACCAAACCCAGCATATATCACTGGTGTGATTTTAATCCAGTTTCGTGTTTTGAATCAGTTTGGACACATTTGTCGAATTAGGCCAATTTTATTTGGATTTCCAAAGCAGTTCACACAGCATCATTTTGGCACATGTACAGAAGCCTCTGAGTCATTTCAGAGGCATCCAATTCTCCTTCCCAGTTCAGGCCAATTTTTAAACTGAGTTTAACTGAAATATTTAGTCAAATTGTCAAATCAAATTGGATGCCTCCAGTTTGAATTTATTTATTTATTTATTGGATTTGTATGCTGCCCCTCTCGGCAGACTCGGGGCGGCTAACAACAGCAGTAAAACAGTATATAACAAAATCCAATACTAAAAATAGTTAAAAACCCATTATATAAAAACCAATCATACATACAAACATACTATGCATAAAATTGTAAAGGCCTAGGGGGAAAGTGTATCTCAGTTCCCCCATGCCTGGCGGCAGAGGTGGGTTTTAAGCAGCTTATGAAAGGCAAGGAGGGTGGGGGAAATTCTAATCTCTGGGGGGAGTTGGTTCCAGAGGGTCGGGGCCGCCACAGAGAAGGCTCTTCCTCTGGGTCCTGCCAAACAACATTGTTTGGTTGACAGGACCCGGAGAAGACCCACTCTGTGGGACCTAACTGATCGCTGGGATTCGTGCAGCAGAATATTTGCATAGTCCTACTACAAAATAAAGTACACCTATCTTTGCAGTCAGGCGAATGGCTAATATTAAAGGTGAGTGAGATGAGTTCAAGTTAATTCCCAATAACCTTGTGTTTTCCTCTGTTTAGCTGTGACAACCTAATTAAAGTCAATTGATGACGGACATTTCTTCTTAACCTTCAGGCCTTCAAGAGACTCAAAGGGCACAGCAGGGGTATGAAAAACCACTTTGGAAAAAGAGATTTGAGAAAGAAGAAAAATCCCTACTTGGAAAACTGGCCATAATGCAACCTTCTACTGAATTAACAATGGGAAAAAAAAATACCGAACAGTCGCAGTCTACATACACACACAACCACAAGTAGTTCTTCCAAGTAAACACAAGGCAGGAGAGAACAGTTAGTTTCATTTCAGAGTTCAGAGCAGACAGAGGGCAGAGTGGGCTGAGCCATGCCCAGCCCTCTAGTTTAAGTTTCAGTTTCAATTCTCTGCACAGATTCAGATGTGTTTAAGCTCCCATTGGCTGACTTAGTTGCTATGCCTATTCATTGGCTGACCTTGTTACCATGTCTCTCCCAGTTCATGAACATTTAACAAATTACAACAGTGCTTCTCAACCTTAGTAATTTTAAGATATGTGGACTGCAACCCCCAGAATTTCACAACCAGCCAAGTTGACTGTGGAACTCTGGGAGTTGAAGTCCACGCATCTTAAAAGTTGCCAAAGTTCTGAAACACTGAATTAGAAGTTAGAAAATCCTTCCTCTTCCCACGACATCAGACTGCCTACATTCTTGCTTTATTTGCTTGCAAGTCTCAAGACAGCACGTCTTCAAGTGATTTACCAATAAAAATGATTAAAGCGTAAGGAGAAAATTGTGGAGGAAAAAAAGCTCTGATTATTTTGATATATTCAGTTATTAGATTTCTATCCCACTTTTATTGCTTTGTAAGTAACTCAAGGTAGCGAACATACCCAATAACCTTACTCCTCCAATTTTCCCTTCAAGAACAACCTTGTGAGGTGGTAAGCTGAGAGTGACTGACTCAAAGTCACCCAACTAGTTTTCATGCCTAAAGCAGAACTAGAGCTTCCAGTCTCCCAGTTTTGAGGCCAGTACCTTAACCATTATACCAAAACAATTAATGTATTATTAAGAGGAAAACACCACCATTCCAACCAATACACCTTCTTTACAATTTTATAATATAATTTTAACATACAATTTCAACAAAGTTAACATCACTGATGGCCTGCTACCGGAACAGTAAGATGATACATTCCGGTAGCGATTTTCTTGATGCGCATGCAGCTGCATATTCCTGATCATATTCCTGCACATTCATGACACATCTGATTTCATCATTCTCAATACCCTTACACCAGGGGTGAAATGCTACCAGTTTGGCCTGATTCTGGTATACAGTGGTACTTCTACTTACAAATTAAATTCATTCCATGACCAGGGTCTTAAGTAGAAAAGTTCATAAGAAGAAGCAATTTTCCCCATAGGAATCAATGTAAAAGCAAATAATGCCTGCAAATCAATTAGGAAAATCCAAAACTTTAAGGCTTAAAAAAGAAGAAGTGGTGACTGGAGGAAGCGGTGGGCGAGAGTTAATTTTGGCAGCGAGATCGGGCAGTGAAGCAAGTGGCGGGCAAGAAGGGATTTTGGCAATGAGATTGGGCCACTGCGGCGAGTGGAGGAGGGAAAAGTGGCAGCAAATTGGGCAGCTGCGGAGAGCTCCTCAGACGTGCCGTTTTCTAGCAGAAGGGATGAGGGGTGGAGACCCTGCATGGCAAAGCCTGGCTCCAATTCCCTTGGGATCATCAGAGCCTGGAAGCCTGCAAACTTAAAAGTGCTCATTTTGACCGCTCAAAAAAATGAAGGGAATACTCAAATAACACATCCTAGATCTGAATGAATGAAATATTCTCACTGAATACTTTGTTCTGTACAAAGTTGAATGTGCACAGCAGCATGTGAAATTGATTGTCAATCAGTGTTGCTTCCTAAGTGGACAGTTTGATTTCATAGAAGTTTGATTTACTTGGAGTTATGTTGTGTTGTTTAAGTGTTCCCTTTATTTTATTTTTTTGCAGTGTATAAAGAGGAGGCTGCCATGATAAGTAGCTAACTTATTTCTCATTAAATAATTCAGTCGGCATCATATTCCCATGCAATCTGCCCCCCCAAAATGTGAACCCAGCATTCCCAAAGGTGCTCTTTATTACAAGAACCTCTGATATTTTGCCGCAGGGTGAATTTCAATTGATGAGAACATTTTGTCTTTGAGATGCATTTGTATGTCTAATTGCACTGAAACAACCAAAAAGGCATCTCTTGTTTGCCTTTAATGTAGGACAAAGAAGAACTCAATGGTGTATCCGTGATGGAGCACCATAGTTACCCAACCTAAATTCGTAGGCAATCCTTTTATCAAGTCATTCAGTCCTACGGCAATGCAGCACAGGCCATATTCCTCTTTAGCTATTTTGGGGAAGTTCCTGGTGATTTTTCTTCTCATGAATTCTTTTTTCCCGGCATATTTTATTTTATACCTCAGAAGAGTCATTGATTTTTATACATTTTCAGAATGCTTTAGAAGTTTCTTGTGTGTTGTTGTTTTCTGAGTTGGCACCTGGAGCCACATCTGTCAGCACCTGAGATGTTGCCCTAGCTCAATTTCAGCTCACATCTGTGCGCTGGCCAGCTGATTTTCGTTTCATGTGAAGGCTCTGGGAAGTTGTTTCCAGCCTCTGGAGGACCTCCAGGGGGGTAAGGGGAGACCATTTTCACCTCCCCAGGCTCCAAGGAAGCCTGGGGAGCCTGGGGAGGGCAAAAAATGTGCCCACCAGAAGTCGGGAAATGGGCCATTTCCAGCAGGGGAGGCCATTTTTGCCCTACTCGGGCTCCAGAGGGTGGGACAAAACAGGAGGGTCACATATGCCTGCACAGGGGTGGTGGGGCACTGAATTATGGGTGTGGGCACATGAGCACTTGTGATAGCATGTGAATGCGCTTTTGGCACCCAAGGAAGAGAAAGGTTTGCCAGCACAGCACTATCCTGTTTTCCTGACTGAAAACAAAACAAAAAGTAAAACCCCACATAGAGTGTCCTCCATAGCATCTTTTGCTAGATTTTACCTGAAATGTAGAAAACTTGGCGGATGGTTGTCTTCTGGGAAAACAAGTATACTATAAAAGACTTACGAGCAGTGTTCACTCTAATTTTTGGGGGGAGTGGGCGGAAAAGTATAGTGTCTAGGCGGCACAGAAATAATAAATAAATAAACAAACAAACAAACAAAAACAAAAAACCCACCCTGTTTTGCCTCAGAGAATTTCAAAATAAAATACTGTACTGTGTGTCTATAACAGTGAGCTCATAATAGGGCAACTCTATCAATATCAAAATGCCACTTAAATAGTTGAGCTAGTTTCAAACTAGATTATGATTTTCTTTCTCTCTTCCTTACTCCCATTCTTTTTCTTTCTCTTTTCCTTCCTCTCTTTTTTCTATCTGTTTCTCTCTCTTCCTCTCTTCCTCTCTCTCTCCTTCCCTCTCACTCTTTCCCTCTCAGCTTCTGGGCAGGTTTGGAAAATTCTGAGTTGATGATGATTTTTAAGTGAGCGATTGCTCACTGCTCAGCTTAGAGGGAACTATGCTTACGAGTATTCTTCATGACTCCTTCCACTAGTCCTTCAGCTGTCAAAGCTACAAATGTTGTTATTCCCATAAGCCATTTCTATTCTGCCAGAATGAAGAAGTTTGCAAAAGGGCTCTACTGTTGCAAAATCTACTCTGGGTCAGTCACCAGGCCCAATGATTTGATTTTCCGAGCTTTCGGACTTGTACTGGTGCCCATCCTCAGACAACTTTCTCTACCAGAATATGTGCTTTGGGCTACTCCATGCTTCATTTTTGTGTAGTGCCTTCCTTTTGATCAGTGTGTTGATGGTCCTTACTTATCCTTATTTAGGTCAAAATTAAAATAAGGAATTAGAAAATTCTCCTGTTTTTATTCTCCCTTCAATCCACTATCATTGGCTGATGAGAAAACAATAATGGATCATTTTCCTAATGTGTAGCAGGACAGGGCAAGCCTGGGTGAGAGTGAATGGCTATTTGAAATGCTGGACATAGTGAAATGGAGTGTTTCCACTATTCCTGACCTCTCCTCTATGCTTGTGAATTGTCATTGGGCTATTTCCAAACATGTGCCTAACCTTCCTCTAAAAAGGAGCCCAGCCAACAGGTTGCAAGCATGGAGGAGGAGGAGTTACATAGAGGTGCGACATCAAGAGATCCTTCAGATTCCATGCCATTCTTCTACAGTTGTGATTGGTTGATTAGGCTACCTTTGAATATGAATTTAAAACTCTTTCAATATAATATTAAACCTGCAACTTACAGTATATAGGCTAGTTCTATAGAAAGCATCGGTTAGGAGTTATGTGAACAGATGCTTTTTGCAGATACTTGCAATCTGGTCTGTTCTGCAGCCCAAGTTAAAATGGCTATTGGGGCAGGGGCAGAGCCCAAGCAAAAATTAGATATATAGATGATAGATAGATACAGGAGTGGGCTAGTGCCAGGCCCGGGGGTGGGGGATGGATGCAATGGGGTAGCAAAAATGGAGCTCCACCCCAGAGCACCCAATTTGCACTGAAAGATGTTAAAAGAAAATGCAGGGTGTCCTGCGTAAGCCACGCCCACAGTGTGGTGGTAAAAATTTTGGCAGCTGTTCACTGGAGAGAGACAGAGAGAGAGAGATAACAGAGAGAGAGAGAGAGAGAGAGAGAGAGAGAGAGAGAGAGATGGTAAGGGGCATGCTCACCACAGCCTAAAGTGGTGCACAAGAGCCAGGAGTCCCCAAATCCTGACTGTAGCAGTAATCAAATGAAGCGTGTCAAATCTTTCTCTCTCTCTTTTTTTTTTTTTTGTATTTTATAAGCAGTATTCCAGTATTTGACAGGCTGCCACAAAGTTGAGAGGGTCAATTCATTTTCCAAAGCACCAGAAGGTAGGACAAGAAACAATGGATGGAAACTAATCAAGGAGAAAAGTCGCCTGGAATTAAGGAGAAACTTCCTAACAGGATAATTAACCAGTGGAACAGCTGGCTTTCAGAAGTTGCAGATGCTTCATCACTGGAGGTTTTTAAGAAGAGGGCTGGACAGCCACTTCTGAAATGGTATTGGCTCTCCTGCTTGAGCAGGGGGTTAGATTAGAAGACCTCCAAGACTATTCTGACTCTGTAATGCCAAGAAAAATTTTCTCAGGAGAAGTGGGAAAACACTAAAATAGATATGGATGGGATGGGATGAAAGTAATACCAGGAGGACATGTAAGAAAAAGACAAATTTGTGCTCCTATCAGGCTCAAGTGAAATGAAGAAAAGGTCTCAGTCACTGTTTGCATTTAGAACAAAAAGCATGCAAAGAACAAAACCCATCCAAACCCATTCAGTAAAAAGAATTTTATCATATTATCTTCTTTTTGCAAAACAAAGAAACTATATTAAATAGTCAAAAAAGAAGAAAATGTTGATACATTGCTAGCCAAAACCAATTTACAAAACAGATTAAAGCCCGTTATAATTAACATTTCTTAAAAACATAGAAACAAAGCTGATTTTCATGAACAAAATGGGAAAGGCTGCATAATTTGTACCTTTGTAATGCCTTACCCCAAAACTCAAGCAAAAAAAAAAACATTGAAAGAAAAGTGAGTTAAGGCCTCAAAAACACAGATGGGCCTTATTCGCAACCTCATTGCTGTATTTTGACAATCTTTGTTTAAGGCCACAGAGTTAGCCGTTCCAGGGGAACGAGAGACCGTTGCTTAATAACGGTCCCTTGTTCCGGCTCTGTGAGCCCAATCTTGGGTACTGGTGATGAGTGTAACTCTGGCCCTGGACTCAGGTTGCTGCTGCTCAATGCCAGGTCGGTGGTAAATAAAGCTCTCCTCATCCGGGATCTGATCCTGGATGAGGAGGCCGACCTGGCTTGTATTACTGAAACCTGGCTGGGCCCGGAGGGAGGTGTTCCTCTGTATGAAATTTGCCCAGCCGGGTTTCAGATATGGCATCAACCTCGACCCCAGGGAAGGGGGGGAGGAGTGGCTATTATAGCCAGGGAGAGCCTTTGCCTGCGTAGACTCATTGCTC